>NC_089745.1:21884324-21946824 GCF_040412425.1 Macrobrachium rosenbergii | reverse complement strand
TTGGAACCTAACCCCATCGTAATAGGATAATACCTGTATAGGCATTTTTAGTTTGTTTTTGTGTGTTTGAACTATCAAAATAGGCAGTTCTAATTGTTTTTAGAAGGGTTCTAAGTATTCACAGGTTTTAGCTATCCATGGGGGCGTGTGGTATGCATCCCCCGCGAATACGGGGGTTTACTGTATTACCTTTACTACACATTTTTAAAACATTATGAACAAAAACACACAGTATCTTTTCCTGAGAGAGAGAGAGAGAGAGAGAGAGAGAGAGAGAGAGAGAGAGAGAGAGAGAGAGAAGGGCTGGACTAAATATCTATTTATCTATCTATCAATCCACTTCTCACTTCTACCCTTTGGCGAGAGAGAGAGAGAGAGGAGAGTAACTCCTTACAATATCAAAAGATTGAAACCCATGAGCTTCTGAGGGCAACACTTCTTCCTCCTCAACCAGTATGTCAAACTGTCAAGTAAATTGACATATTTACCCCCCCTTTCTCAAGTCAAGAATAAAAAGATTAGGAATCGCGATTTGTTTGTTTAAAATGTTAAATAATTTACTACACAAATGCATGGAAAATATTATATATTATTATTATTATTATTATTAATACTGTTATTATTATTATTTAATCTTATCATATTAATATTTGAAAATTAGTACTATACTTATTAGGTAAATCATTTATATATCATGCAAAAGAAATATAAGTACATATTACATGTCGGAAAAATTCTCTCATCTAAATGAGAGAGATAGAGAGACTTATTTAATCTTATTAAACTTAATATTAATATTTGAAAATTAGTACTGTAAATAATTTTTTTTTCATAAAATGTACCCTCTAAAAATGCTTATACTATCATCCTGAAACATATATCATTTTAATATAATTTCAATAGTACTTGTTCTGACGCGATATACAAACCGTCGGTCCTTTACATTAGGAATTACTTTGAGCGGAGCTGGAAGTGGCTGTTGAGCTTCTGAACAAGGTGTTAAGCAGTTAACTACCGTCTGGGAGGCAGGAGTACCGCCTGCCTGGATGTAAACATTCCAATTTGCTTTCGGCCGTCGGGCACTGCAGACGTGTTTCTCGCTCTCTGCCCTGACCGCTGTTTTTCCGGTGGGATCTTTCTTGTTTTTTCCTACTGCTATCATTATGAATGTTGATAAACCCTGTAAGCCCTCCTTCCCCCAGCGTGTATATCCTGGGATGGGAGGGAAGAAGTGTAATACCTTCCGCTCAAGCATAGATATGGACCCACACGCCCTTTGCTCCACCTGCAGTGGACGTGTGTTCTTCTCAAATTCTCCATGTTCTGAGTGTTGTTCCTGGTCTGCTGAGCAGTGGGCGAAGTTTGAGGGGAGGAGACAGTACTGAAGGAAGTCTACCAAGACGTTGTGTGAGGGTATATGCCCCCAGTGACTGCCTTGGTGTCTAACCTGTCGGGATTGTTTCTCCCTCCCAGCAAGCTTCTCCTTCCTGCTGCCTCTCCCTCAGGTGAGGACTCCCCCTCCCCTTCCTCACTTGCTTCGTCAGGTGTGGAAGGCCACAGGGGAGCAGACGATCAGGACATCCTCTCTGGGGCCTCTCCTCGCTCTGGGGGTGAGTTTTTTTCCCCCGGAACGAGGAGAGGCTTCCACTTTTGACTCTACATTTTCTTCAGGTTTGGCAGTGGAGGCATCTCTCAGTGACCAGTTATCTGACCTCACATTTACCTGGCTGCACCTGGGTCTTCCTGGTGTTCCATCACTGGAGGGCCTGATATCATCTGTCCGGTGCTCCAGTAACGACCCATGCAGCCACCACGTCTACTGTTACCATGACATCATTTGGCAAGCTGCCTGTGACGGTTACCTCGCACCTGGGCACCCAGGTGTCTGCCGCTCCTGCCACGCTCCATGCCGTGCCACTGCCTCCTGGCCCCTCAAGAATGATCACATCATTGATGCCGTGCATCTCTGTGCCTGCTGACCCATGCACGTTCCTGACTCCGGGTTGCGCCCGCTTCCCTGGCTGTGACTATGTCTCCTGCTGCTGCCTTCTGGATGGGGGACTTGACTGCCATCCTGAAGATGACAAAGAAGTTGAAAAAGAGGTCTAGGAAGGTGTCGTCGTCTGCTACCTCTTCTTATTCTTCTGAGGCTCGCCAGCCAAAGAAGAAGAAGCCCCCCCCCCCAAAGAAGTCTCGCCCTGAGACTTCTAAGGGACTGCCTCCTTCCACAGGGAAGGCAGTGAGATCTCTCGTCGGCTCTTCCCGGTCCATGGAACCAATTCGTTGAACCCGGGTCAGTCGTATCGGGAGCCAAGGGCGTGCATGCCACGGTTTGAACTCCCGCCACTGTACCAAAGAAGCCTGCTTCTAAGGACAGCTCTGTGCCAGACACTCATTCGCAAGGCACGTCGAGTACCCGAGTTTCTAAGGAGACCCAGGCACACTGGTCTGGCACTGGGGAAACCTCTCCGTACCAACTCGGGCACAGGACAGGAGAAAGAGTCCGGGCAAGTAGGTGCTCCAACTCTTCCTGCTAGCACATCTTCGAGTGCCAAGCAAGGTTCCAGGGAAGGTGCGCTGGTCTCTCGGGTGCGGACACCTGGCGAGACAGAGAAGAGGTCCCCTGCTCAGTCTTCTCAGTCCCCGGCCATGTTCGCATGGCCAGCCTGGCTTGGGGGAGCTGAGTGCGCGGCTCGAACTCAGCGAGTCATCTCCCCAGAGTTCTACCTTAGGGATGTACGTTCCTGGCTCAGTTCTCGGATCGACCAGATCGTATGCCCACGTGGTGCAGGAGGGATCACGGGTCTGCCAAGGCTCTCCTTCCTGCGGGGACAGTAGATCGGGAGGACCGCACCCTGGAAGGACTCGAGGCTCTTCCCCAGGACGCAGACACCCACGAGATACAGAGAACTTCTGCTGAGGTAATTGCACTGATTCGTCAGCACAACGACCTTGGGGAAGGGACCACAGCCTCATCTGTGGATTGTCTTTCGAGCCTTGAATCCTTCTGGGGACTGAAAAAGGAACCCAAGGTTTCGGTGGGGCTGCCGTGGTCCACGCTTGCCGAGGGGGCCCTCGATCAAGTGAATGGTCTTGTGTCTGGGCAAGGCAATTCCCTGCGATCGAACTGCCCAGACAAGCTGCTTCCCCCTCCTCTCCCTCAATGGAAGCACCTCTATTAGGCCCTCGGAGAGGTCATTGCTGCCTAAGCAGGTCGACCCGGACCTGGTTCATCTGGACCCAGGTCTCATGTTGCAGCAACTTACTACAGTGAGTATTTCTCTCTTGCAGCAACACTGGAAGCCACCACCATGACAGCTTTCCAGGCATTCTCCTGGTTGGATCTGTGGTCATTCACAGTATCCAAAGTGGCTGTTTCCTCGGGCGCCATCGTACCCTGGGAAGACTCTGCTTTCGGGAGACTTTGCCAGTCTGGAGGTAGAGCCATCTCCTACCTCGCCCACTGGACTGCAAACCTGTGGGCCAACCTGGTCCTGAAGCAGAGAGATGCCATTCTTTCTCGCTTCACCAGGTCCCTGGGGCCCGAGTTGGCAATGACCCTGCAGAACGGACTGTTACTTAGTTCTACCTCTCTCTTCCCTAGAGAGTTGGTGGAGGCTGCGGTGAACAAGCGTCAGGCCGATGACAGCAACCGCCTTGTTCACCAGGCAGTGGCCAAGAACTCCGGGTCTTCATGTTCCACTGTGGCTAGGCCTTCGGGTCAGGCTAGCTCTTCCTCAGCCCCTAAGAAGTCCCAGTCTTCGAAGGGATCCCATGTTAACACCCACCCTTCTTCTTCCTCTGGAAAGGGAGGGTCTTCCCGCCCCTTTCCAATCCAGTAAAGGGGGCAAGGGGAAGAAGAAGGGGAAATGCTAGAGGCGGTGTTCCCCCCCAACTGTTGCCGAAGGTGGGGGGGTGCCTGTTGTGCCATTGGGCAACATGGCAATGATGCGGAGTGGAGACCTGGATAATGGATGTCCTTCGGGAGGGATATCTACTACCCTTCGGGTCTCGGCCACCCCTCACCAACATTCCCCCCTGGCCCAACCTCCTGTGTCAACCCCATGTTGAGCGGTATCACCTGGCAGTGCAGTCCCTGTGTGTTCACGGCTGGAGGTTATCCACCATCTCCTGCAAGCAAGAAGCTTTTCGCGTTGCGCAACAACGGAGATGGCCGGGTACCTCAGACGATCCTCCGCAGTGGTATACCAGGGAAAGTGGTCTTTCTTCTGTGGTTGGTGTCATGGACGGGGTATCTCTCCGGTCAGAGCTACTGTTTAGCAGGTCGCGGACTTCTTCGTCTTTCTTTGCTGAGAGAAGCTTCTCTCCATTTCACCTGTACAGTAAAAGGCTATTGGGCCACATTCAGCCTAGTCTTGCAGCTGAAAGGTGTAGATATCTCCTCTTCCTTCGAAATTTCCCTATTAATGAGAAGCTTTGAAAGGTCTTGCCCACCCAGGGATCTCAGGCCCCCTGCATGGGATATGACTCTCATTCTAAGGAGCCTGACTCATGCACCGTACGAGCCTTTATGAGAGTCATCAGACAGGGATCAGACACTCAAGACCATCTTCTTGCTGGCCCTGACATTGGTGAAGAGAGTTGGCGAACTTCATAGACTTTCCTTTGATGTTAAACACTCGAGGGGATGGGATCAGTCACGCTTGATTTTGTCCCGGATTTCATGGCGAAGACTCAGAATCCTTTGGTCCTTGATGCTCGGTTCGAGTCTTTCACGATCCCCTCCCTAGAGGACTTTGTTGGTGATGAACCAGACGAGATGCTACTGTGTCCTGTTAGAGTGCTGCAGCGCTATCTGAAGAGGACTTGCCACCTCCGGCCTGAGTGTTGACGACTCTTCATTAGTACTGGCTCGACCAAGAAAGAAGTGTCCAAGAACATGATCTCTTTCTGGCTTCGTGAGATGATGAGAGTGTATTCTGCTGCAGGAGAAGACGACACTGGTACACTTCGTCCGAGAGTTCACAAAGTTCGCAGCATTGGTCCGTCCCTCGCATTCCGGAAGAACATGTCAGTTCTACAGGTTTTGAAGGCAGGCGTGTGGTCCCAACAGACCACCTTTACTTCCTTTTACCTTTGGGATGTTGCACACAAGTCCTCTGACACTTTCTCCTTGGGTCCTGTGGTGGCTGCTCAACAAGTTGTGTAGCTTACCCGGCTCCTCTAACAGGACAGGTTGCGTCTTGCCTAAGATGTACGGTTGTGATTGGGAGAATGATTGTGGAGTGACTGGCCTCTCTTCCTTCTCCTCATCTTGGCTATCTTCCTACGGGCAGGGAGCAGACGTGCCGTTACATGCTGGATCTGGCGGTCGATGCAGGTAAGTAGCACTCAACTAGAGCTTCCATTCTATTTCCGTTCAGGATTACAGAAGGAACCCCACTCCTTCCCCTTGCAAGGGGAGAAAGGTGACCATGACAATAAGACAAACCCAATGCTTGTGATCGCCTTAATGTCACCGACTTTAAAGTTCTTCCTAGCCTACTTTGCATGAACTGACGCTTCTGCTTTCATGCAAAGGGATCCAGAAGTCTGACAATTGATCTCGTGTTTCTTACAACCCAATCATTTTGTCAGAGGGAGCTTTCCCTTCCTTGCTCTGTCAACCAGGAAGGGAAGACGAAGGTGTGGTGAACTCCATTCAGTTCATAGAGACTCACTCAGATTCCTCCCTCCAACCAGTGAGTCTTCCTAAAGTAAAGGACCTACCGCTTGTATATCTTGTCGGAACAAATCACAGTTTTTGAAAGTAAATTGTATTTTTCCTAACTATACAAACCAGAGGCTCTTTACATTACATTTCATGCCCACTTCATGCCATCCCTCAAACTGACACCTGGGCCGAAAGGCAAATTGGAATGTTTACATCCGGGTAGGCGGTACTCCCGCCTCCCAGATGGTTGTTAACTGCCTAACCACCTTGTCTGAAAGGCAGAGATATAACGGAAGTCTAAATACTAGCACTATCAAAATGCCTAGCCTGAGTAGGGATAAGTTAAAGTATACCTTAGTTTTACCAGACAACTGAGCTGATTAACAGCTCTCCTAGGGCTGGCCCGAAGGATTAGACTTATTTTATTTTACGTGGCTAAGAACCAACTGGTTACTTAGCAACAGGACCTATAGCTTATTGTGGAATCCGAACCACATTATAGGGAGAAATTAATTTCTATCACCAGAAATAAATTCCTCTAACTCTTCATCAGCCGGCCGGAGACTCGAACTCGGGCCTACCAAGTGCTAGGCCACAGCTCTACCAACTTGCCCAAAGAAGAGCTGGCTACAGATGAAGGGACACTAGGTAGTGAAGAACTGACTGGTTTAAGTCCAGACCCAACTAACTGCTTTCGCAATCTGTCAGCTTCCCTTCTTTTCCTATACAGTATCCAACATAGTTATAAAATCCTCAGACCAATCCCTACATTTCTCACATCTAGTTTCGAGATCACACTCTGTACCCCTGCAGCTGGTACAACTGTATGTTGATCAACTTCAGATTTCAACATCGTGCTTACACAAAATCATTCCTGCATAGCCTGATATTATTGGTTTTGCTTCCAGTGGAAGACATCCTAGGAAAATTAAATGACAATACCATAAACAGGTGCAAAACAGCCAAACTTCACAGAATACCATCAATTACCTATGCGCAGTGGCAGCAATGAGAATTCTGACCTGAGCTTAAAAAGTTCAAACACACCTGGTGGAGAAACAGAACAGGTGAACTAGACAGTCTTCCAGGTCAGCCAAGCAATCTTATTTTTGTTTGAATGCCAATTCACCTATTGGCGCAGGAGATATAAGCTAATTTAACAGTAGGTAAGGCTCATCCCAAATAATATTGTATTACAGTAAACCCCCGTATTCGTGGTCTCACAATTCATAGACTCACCTATTTGTGGAGAATTCTGGGTTAGTTTATGGTTTACTGGGGCAACCGCGCAACAACCAACCAAATCCCTCCACATATGTAAGTAGTTCAACCTCGACCCACCACGCAACCCCATTCTAGCACAGAATTCAAACTGTTAACATGGCGTTTTCACATCCGTCTCACATTCAATTTGCCGCTGCAGATCCGGTCACTATTATTGATTTGGTTAAATTATGTGACGATGAAAGTGAATTGCGTTTGTTTCTGATGAAAAGTGGCCTTTTAGGCGATTTTAGTGGTCTGTGTGAACAGTGTAAGGAAGGAAGAGTTAGTCTTGTGAAAGATGAAAACAGATGGAACAGTCAGTGCCCATCGTCCAAAACAAAAAAAGAAGAATCGACTTGCCAGAATGGTCTGACAATTCCAATTTCAAATAAGGTATGTGTGTTTTTTATATATATAATATAAGGAGGCTACGGTAGGATTCTCTTGGTTAGGATAGTAAATCGTCGATACCTAGAGGTTAGGGGTCAAATTTCGTCCCCAGGAAACCCCTGTGGGAACCCTTGCAATGCAATATTACCGCTTGCCAGAACATACATGCTTGCCAAAAATCATTCAAAATACGGATAAGGCATGAAGTGCCGTTCCGCCATGCTGAAACTGAAATCAGAAATGCGTAAACAATGACAACTAAAAATTTTTTATAAATATTACTTTTCTTCTTGTTGCCATTTTTGTTGTGTGTCACTCCGCCAGTTTTCTTGTCAGAGCTTACCGCCATCTAGTGGTAGGTTCTGACAACAAAATTGGCCGAAGACAGGGTTGCCCCAGTAAACTGTAGCCGCTCGAATTCTGACCTGAGCTTAAAAAGTTCAAACACACCTGGTGGAGAAATAGAACAGGTGAACTTGACAGTCTTCCGGGTCAGCCAAGCAATCTTATTTTTGTTTGAATGCCAACTCACCTATTGGCGCAGGAGATATAAGCTAATTCAACGGTAGGTAAGGTTAATCCCAAATAATATTGTATCATATCACAGTAAACCCCCGTATTCTTGGTCTCACAATTCGCAGATTCTCTGTGGAACATATATGGCATTATTAGCTGAAAATTCCCTCATTTACGGTTTTTCACTGAGAAATATTCATTAATTAGTGTGTCTTCATCTCATTTTCATGACTAAATGCACCTTTTGGGATAAAACTAATAAAATACTCAGTTAGTGCTCGAGTTAAGGTGCGTTTACACGATCGAACTATGTTCGACGGACAAAATCGTTACCATATCACAGGAGAAGCAGGATGACGTCATAAGCGGTGAAACGATGGAAGCGGATCTGGCAACAAGCAGTGGTACCAGATGAGGGTGTTTACCACCGTTTCGAATCTGCTCACAGGACATAGACCGGTGGACAATGTTCGAAGGTGATGTCCGTTGGTAACTCAGGCATTTAATTCAGTGTGTGACGTTTCGATGCTGGGAACACGGACAGTGTCCGGTACACCACTTGGTGCTCGCTTCTGACGTCATCAGCGAGCCTTTCCGCTTTCCACTGCTAGTTGGTAACAATTATATCCGTCGAACATTGTTCGATCGTGTGAACGCACCTTTACGATAATTTGCCTTACGATAATTCGATTTTGCAATGGGGTAAGCAATTAATACCGATATTTAGAATAAATATTTTTAAATATCGTGCAGGCGAAGGCAGCAGCTTGTAATCAGGCAGCGAAAGAGACCAAATTACAATAGACCAACTTCTTTTTCTCCATCTCTTTATCCAATCTTTTAGATAAAAAAGTAAAAGAGAATGATAAAAGTATTGTTAGTAACATTATACTCTTGCATAAATGCGTACATTCATAAACAGCCGAACGAGAAACTGTTGTTTTGCTTATCACGGAATCAGAGAACTACAGCAGTTTTGCTTGTATTTCAACCATCGTACGGTAATAAATGATTACTGTAGTTATAGTACAAATGATGTTAAGTAGAATAGGACTGATATATTTTTTACATTATACCCTCATTTGGTATGGATGAAAGATCGACAAGGAAATATACTGGCAATTTTAAGCTGCAAGTTGTAGCTGAAGCTGATGAAACAATGTTCAAGCCGCTAATGACTTTAATTATCGTGTATCGGCAACATGGATGAAACTCGACCGTAATTAAAATTGGAAAGAAAGTATTTTAATCAAAACTACTGGGCATGAAAGAACACATTGCTGCTATTTTTACGCCGATAAACGATACATACGTAAAGCTCGTATTGTGATGAAATCAAGTGACAAAAGCGAGCGGAATCTTGATTTTTTTTTTACACAAAACAAACGCCCCCAAACGGCCAACGTCATATATTAACGAAAAAATAGCTAAATTAATTTCACAACGAGACATATTTACGTTATATTTCGACTTGAAAGCACTTCGTATAATGAAAAATAACCTTGCCCCTTTTAAATAAAGTATCTAGAAGTAACTAGAAGCAAGAAAAGCGCTCTGAACTGAGTTAAATACGGCGAAATAAACTTACCGCGTAATCGATTGCTAAACCAAAACATTGATCGCAATTTATAATACAAAAGCAATATAAGGATATATACAAGGCCAAGTTAATTCTTGTTTTGTTATTCAATTTCTCTTTGTATTGAATTATCATAAGTCACTGCATGAACCTCCAGAATTAGCTGATATTAATAATTACTATACTGTATATATATAGAGTATACGTTATAGTGTAGGCTAGGCTACCATATATGAATACATGGTACTGAATACGCTAGTGTAGACTAGGCTATATTCGAGATAAGTTTTTTCCAACAAACGATGGGTTTTTTGGAACCTAAACCCATCCTAAGTAGGATAAGACTTGTGTAAGCATTTTTATATAAGCTAATTACCAAGTAATTACATAGCTATTAGTTTCTATTAACCGGCAGCTAGAATTTTGAAATTCGCGGGAGCGCTACTTTTGCTTTGGTTAGACGAGTGATCCCGCCCACTTTCGGGGTAAGAAAGGAACCTGCAGGCTGCCTAGCAAACGAGCTCAATATGGTTCTGATGGCTCTTGTTACAGTGAATCAGTGATTTGCAACAGCGGGATTTTGAAATTTCTCTTCTCTGTTGATCTTGGATCATTGGTGAAGTATTCACTTTATGGTAGAGTTTTCGGCAGAATTAGTTAGTGTTAGGTTTTCTCTGAAGACCAGTATTACCGATTTTGACATTTTTTGGATTGTCTTTGACTCGACTTGTCAGTATGTCTGACTCGGGCTCTCAAAGTGTTAGGTAATGCAGTAAAGGCTGCAGTCTGCATTAAAGGCTGCAGTACAAGACTGACTAAAGCCTGTTATGACCCTCATACTCTATATGTACTTCTTGCAGGGGTTAAATATGTTCCCCTGATTTGACCTTTAATGAATGTCTCTTGGGATCCTAAAATGTGGAAGACCTACTAGTCATTTGACGAAATTAGACAGGGATAAAAAGAGAAAAGCAGTGGCTAGAGCTAGTAGTATGAAGATTTTAGCTAGTCAGGTGTCAGCAAAATCCTTGTCTGATAATTCTAATTCTTTATCCTTTGTTCCACCTGATCCCACGTCTCAATCTGTACCAATTACTCCACACCCTGGCTCCCTTACTCCCGATCCCGACCGCATTACCAGCCTTGAATCGAGAATTAACCTTAAGGTTGAGTTACTCGTTGACACGATGGAGAAAATTGGGCTAATTTTTTCGGAAGACTCAGCTTTCCAAAGTCCAGCTAGCCATTTTTGGAAAAACCATTTTGGATTTTCATGCAAAAATGGCCAGGAAATTATAAGTGAAAGCTAAAAATACCAACCTAACGACTGGTTACAATTTGGTATTAGTTATTGGGCGTTTTCTTACCTTACAAGTCCTTATTTTTCTCTGCTGTTAGGCATTTGCAAATTTAAAGAAATTTTTTGTTTTGATGTGATTTACCCAAGAAAAATATAAAATATAAAGCCTGGGGAGTCTAACAAAAAATAACTAAAATTGGGCTGTGAGCTAGACTGTGAAATTGGCGTTTTTCTATGTTACGACTTTACAAGAATTTAAGTAATATTTTGGCCCCCGGTAACTAAACTGTGATAGCCGAAGACATTCTGTTACCTAAGCCTAAGCCTGTGGCAAGCCGCCCCCTCACCTCCATAGCTAATACAGCAAAATTGTAACCAGTAAACACCTCTAGGGTGCATTATGTTGGTATTTTTAGGGGTGTTTACTGGTTACAATTTGCCGTAGCTGTGGAGCTGTGGGGCTTTGCCAGAATGCTGGCTTAGACCTACCCTGCGTTAGGCAATTCAAGTCTCATAGTCTTCAAAGGTCAATGACAGCTTAGTTACAGCCGGCCGACAAAACATTACTTTAAATTCTTGTAAAGCAAGTAAAATAAGATAGAAAAACATCAATTGCCATAGTCTAGCTCACCGCGGACAGCCGGCTTAGAATTACCGTCTGTCGCGTCGATTCTCCTAGGCCAAGGTCCCTGGCAAACTCCCTTAAACCTGGGAGGAGCCAAACTGGCAGCCCAAGGGAGGTCAGTGGGTCTGCCCACAGGCAGTCGCCCCCTCAGTCGTACCTGTTGCCGATTCCCAGGTTACGACAGAGCGCCACTGGAAAGGTGTCTCTATGGAAGCGGATTGTCTTTCGTCAAGTATTTCCAGCAGTGACTACAGTCCTAGGCGCCAATGGCAAGGCGAATCTTGTCCCCTGAAGAGATGCGGCCCAGGCGCTTCTCAACCTCCTGCAGTTCCTGTAAAGAAGGTTAAAGAGGCTTCTCCAGAATGTCTTCCTTCCTGTAGCTTCTGGGACAGTCTGGAACGTTTCTCCCAGAATCAACCAGTGTTAATGGGACAAACTCAACCTTCTAAGCACTCTACCTCTCAGAAGCGCTCCTCGACATCGAGAACTTCATCTTCTAAGCGTGGATCTGTTGCTTTGGAGGACTTGCCGAGGCAGTTAGTGATGACGGAACGCTCTCCAGCGCCCAACTCCTGTTCTTGTAGCGTCATTCAATCTGCTTTACCTGCATCTTCATTGGCGGAGAAGTTGTGTTTGGCGCCCAGTGGCGCCAGAACTTCCTTATCCTGTGGTTCATGGTGCTTCTTCTGGTGTGGCTCCCTCCAAGCGCCCTTCATCTTGTGTGCGCCCATTGTCTCTGAGTGCCTCTGCCGAGCGCCTGTTGGCACCCGTTCCCCTCTTGCAGCAAGATGCTCATTTGGCGCCCAAGGCTAATTCCGCTTCCAAGCACCAGATTTCATCCGTTTCTTTGGCAGCACCCGTGTCTTCTTCAATTCTACCTGCTCCTGCTCTGACAGTGGTCCCCTCTGTTTTGGATCCTTATGTTCAGTTGATCCAGTGCAAATTGGATAACACCCTGGGCTTAATTCAGAAAGCCTCATCGGTACCTCAGCCTGTTGTGGATCTGTCGCCAATCTCGTCGGAGGATGAGGAAGAATCGAACCCTGTTACCCCTCCATCATCATATGCCTCATTACTCGGTTTTCTGCTGGTGACTTTTCCTGATTTCTTCTCTCCTGCAGCTTTGACATCTCCGGGTTCAAAGTGCATGATGGATAATCAGACGACTTCGTCAAGACTTCCTAAAATGGTACTGCCCTCTTCAGCTAAGGAAGCTCTCCATGGGGTGGAGAACTGGCTCTCGAGCAAGAGGGAGCAAGGAAGAGCCTCCTTTTGCTGCCCTCCGTCTAGGCAAAGAAGATATCTTTAGTATGCAACCGGAGAGGCTCCATCCATGGGAGTGCCGGCCTCCTCCCAGGGAGACTTCTCCGGTTTAGTTGACTCCTCTAAACGGTCGGCGTTCAACGCAGCCAAGATTTTGTTCTCGTCATTGGAATTGGACAACCTGATCAAGCACTTATTCAAAGTCGTAGAAGTGCTTAGCTTTCTTGACTGGGCAGTAGCAGCTCTTGCTCGTAAAGTGATTATATCCCTGAAGACTTCGTTGGATATTTTGGGAGTCATCTCTTGCCTGGATAAGGGTATTAGTGACAGCTCATTTGAATTATCCTCCCTTTTTGCTATGGGTATCCTCAAGAAAAGGGAGCTTTGGTGTTCATACACCACGAAGGGAGTTACGCCCTCCCAGAAGTCTGCACTCCTCTTCTCGCCCCTGGTCAAGAAGCACCTTTTCCTTCAACTGTGCTACAGATTGTGGCTGATCGGCAACAGTAAGTCTACGCAGGACCTCCACACAATCAACGAGCTAGAGAGTCTCCGGCCTTTCCCTCTAGGACAGTTTCTCCTGTTCAATCCCAGCCCTTTCAGGGTAAAGGCAAACAAAGAGGCTTCTCTAGACCTCGTGGAAACGCCCGGTTGTTCCGACACAATATACAAACCCTCGGTCCTTTACATTAGGGAATTACTTTTAGATGTAGGCTGGAAACGGCTGTTGAACGTCAAACAAGGTGGTTAGGCAGTTAACTACCGTCCGGGAGGCGGGAGTACTGCCTGCCCCGGATGTAAACATTCCAATTTGCTTTCAGCTGTCGTGGAATGCAGATGTTGTTCTTCGCTTTCTGCCTGACTGCCCTTTTTCAACCTTTTTGGTGGAAAAATTCCTTGCTTTTCTTTTCATTATGAATGTGGATAAACCTTCTAAACCCTCCTATCCCCAGCATGTGTCCTGGGGTACGAGGCAAGAAATGTAATACCTTTCGGTCTAGCGTCGACACGGACCCACGCGCCCTCTGCCCATCTTGCGGGGGACGTGCGTGTTCGCACAACGCTCCTTGTAGCGAGTGTTGTTCCTGGTCTCTTCTTTCTCCCCATCCTGGCTCTCTTCCCACGGGTAGGGAGCGGTCGTGCCGTTACATGCTGGATCTGGCGGTCGATGCAGGTAAGCACCTAACGGAAGCTCCCATTCTATTTTCCGTTCAGGTTTATAGAAGCAACCCCACTCCTTCCTCTTGCAAGGGGCGGGGGGAGGAGACCATGACTATAAGACAAACCTAATGCTTGTGATTGCCTTTATGTCATCCGACTCCAAGTTCTTCCTAGCCTACTTTGCACGAACTGACGTTTCCTCTTTCATGCAAAGGGACCCAGAAGTCTGACAACTGATCCCGCATTTCTTACAACCCGATAATTTTGTCAGAGGCAGTTTTTCCCTTCCTCACTCTATTGACCAGGAAGGGAAGACAAGGTGGTGAACTCCAGTCAGTTCAGGAGACTCACTCAGATTCCTCCCTCCAAACAGTAAGTCTCCTAATGTAAAGGACCGAGGGTTTGTATTTTGTGTTGGAACAAATCACAATTTTTAAAAATAAATTGTATTTTTCCTAAGTGTACAAACCCGAGGTCCTTTACATTTTATGTCCACCTCATGCCACCCCTCAATCTGATACCTGGGCCAAAAGGCAAATTGGAGTGTTTACATCCGGGCAGGCGGTACTCCCGACTCCCAGACGGTAGTTAACTGCCTAACCACCCTGTTTGAAGTTCAACGGCTGTTTCTAGCCTACACGTGAAAGTAATTCCCTAATGGAAAGGACCTCGGGTTTGTATAGTTAGGAAAAATACAGTTTACTTTTAAAAATTGTGATTTCAACCCCAGAGCTATCAAGAAGTCCTCCTACAAACCACCTGCACTCAAGTGAGGATCAAGTCCTCCGCACACCTGTGGGGGGCAAGGCTCCTCCACTTTTGGGAGCGTTGGGAAGCAAGAGGAGCAGAGAGTTGGATTGTCCAAGTTCTAAGAGAAGGCTACTCAATCCCGTTTCTGAAAAAACTCCCCTTGAGCAACAAGCCTGTTTTATTGACGACCTACTCGTCAAACTCCGAGAGTTTTCAGCCCTTTCCCAAGAAGTGACAGCTCTTCTCGAAAAAGAAGCGGTCGAGCTAGATGAGGACACCTCCTCTCTGGGCTTTTACGATCGGCTGTTTGTAGTCCCCAAAGCCTCCAGGGGCTGTAGGCTAGTTCTGGATGTAAGTGCCCTGAACTTGTACTTACAGAAAATGAAATTCAAGATGGAGACATCCCAGTCCGTCCTTGCATCCATTTGTCCAGAAGATTGGATGATCTCAATAGACATGAAAGACGTCTTCTTCCATGTCCCAATTCATCGGGACTCAAGGAAGTTTTTAAGGTTTGTGTACCAGTTCAGAACCTTTTGCTTCGGTCTGTCGACAACCCCACAGGTACTCGCGTGTTCTTGTCCCAATGGCAAAATGGTTACATCTGCTGGGAGTCAATGTTTTGTTGTATCTTGACGATTGGCTTATTCACTCCCAGTCAAAGGAAAAATGTGTGGAGAACCCTCACATGACCCTTCTTCTCATCCAGGACTAGACAGCTTATTTGTGGATGAGGATAAGCTCTCAGAGTTTTTGCATTTTTCCCTTCCCCCAAAGGATAAACTCCTTCCTTCAGAAGATAGACAAATTCTCGCCCTTCAGTCCTGTTCTGCAATTTGTTGGATGAGCCTATTGGGAACACTCTTGTCCATGGAGCAGTTTGTGTCCCTAGGAAGGCTTCACATGTGAAACTTAAAGTTCTTTCTGAAAGTCAACTGGAACAGGAAGAAACACCCGGATTCCTTTGTTTTTCCAATAACGAAGGCAATAAAAGAAGATCTGACTTGGTGGTATTCTAGAGACAAGCTCTCTCAAGGGAAGTCGCTTCTCCCTCTGAACCCCGACCTAGTGTTTTACTCAGATGCATCAGACCTAGGTTAGGGAGCCCTCTTGGGAAACAAAGAAGTTTCAGGCCTGTGGACTTCGGAACAGATGAAGGGGCACATTAGCACGAAGGAATTGATGGCATTTTACTGGGGATTGCAAGCGTTTGGATCATAGGTGTCCGGGAAGACAGTGTCCGTCCACTCAGACAACACCACGGGCCTATCTTATATAAGGCAACAAGGGGGAACTCATTCTTTCTCCCTTTGCCAAGCAGCAAGAGCCCTTCTCATTTGGGCAGATCAGAATCGAACCCAGATCCTAACCAGATTCAATCAAGGGAAATGCAACGTTTTAGCAGACGAACTCAGCCGTCGAAAACAAGTTCTCCCCATGGAGTGGACTCTAGACCCTCTAGTTTGCATAGAGTTGTGGAAGCTGTGGGGAAGACCAATTCTAGATCTGTTTGTGACCGCAAAGAATCATCGCCTCCCCCTGTATTGTTCACCAGCACCAGATCCACAAGCTTGGGCGACAGACGCGGTGCACTTGGATTGGTCGAACATGAATCTTTATGCTTTTCCCCCATTCAAGATGGTAAAGGAAGTATTAAACAAGTTCCGAAATCACCGGAATGTAAAGATGACGTTAGTAGCCCCATTCTGGCCAGCCCAAGAATGATTCACAGACTTGCTGGAGCTTCTCATGGATTTTCCGAGACTATTGCCTTAAAAACCCAGTCTACTCAGACTACCACATTTCAGGTTTCATCAAAGAATGTCCACTCTGGCTCTGACATCATTCAGACTGTCTACAGATTGGTGCGAGTGAAAGGATTTTAAAACGCAGTTGCAGACGCTATTGCTCATTGTAGATGAACTTCCTCGAGCAAAGTTTACCAAGCCAAGTGGACAGTCTTCCATGACTGGTGCACAAGCAACAACATCTCGTCTTCTAAGACATCTATAGTGGAAATCAGTGATTTCCTTCTATATTTGAAGTCTACCAGGAGCCTTTCCACCTCAACCATTAAAGGCTACAAAGCAATGTTGAGCTGTTTTTAGACATAGGGTTTAGATCTCTCCTCTAGTAAGGACCTTTCTGATCTTATAAAGTAGTTTGATATGACCAAACAAAAATAAGACAGGCTAGTAGCCTGGAATTTAGACGTGGTACTGAAGTGGCTGTTGCAAGCATGTTTTGAACCTTTGCAATCTCTCTCCTTAAGGAACCTTACTAGGAAAACTCTGTTCCTAGTAGTGTTAGCGAGTGCTAAGAGAGTCAGTGAGCTTCACGCTTTGGATAAAAAGTTTGGATTCTCTCAAGGTAATGCAATCTGCTCATTTACCTTAGGATTCTTAGCTAAGAATGAGTCCCCTGCCAACCCCTGGCCTCACTCATTCGTTATTAAGAGTTTAATAGATATCCCAGGTCCGGAGGAAGTAGAGAGAACCCTTTGTCCTGTAATGGTATTGAGATACTATTTACTGAGAACGGAAAAGATCCATGGGCCGTTGAGCAATCTTTGGTGCTCAGTTAAGGATCCTTCTCGCCCCTCTTCGTGTTTTTCATTAAGGATTTAATTCTAGAAGCGCTCTCAAATTGATGAAAGATTCGTTGCCCATAGTGAAAGTCAAAGCACATGAAGTGAGGGCTGTTGCCACATCCCGGGCTTTTAGGCATAATTTGTCTATTGCCTCTGTTATACAACAACGTTCTGGAAATGCAAATCAGTGTTTGCAGCCCATTATTTGCATGACATTGGAACTGTATGAAAATTGCAGTACCTTGGGTCCTATTTCGATTGCTGGTATGGTGTTGGGAGGAGTGTAGGAAGCTTCCTTCATCCTTCCTATTTTTCACCTTGATTCATGGTATTGAGTTGTAGGGGAGCCTGGGGTACTTGGTATTCGGAGTGCTCACTAGTTTTTATCCATTATGGTTGGGTAATGGTATGCTGTAACATTTGGCTATAGGCAGTTGTGTTTTGTTTTTATTCTCTGGTTGTGTTTTTCTGGTACTGTGCCCAGGGCAGGGGCAAGTTATTTATTCTTTGTATGCAATCGGACACTCCCTTGCAACAAAGAAATCCCGCTATGTAGCAGGTGACTCCTGGCTACGCCGCCACGTCGCTATGCGTTGAGATGAGCGCCATCCAGAGGTAGTACTTTCCTGTAGCAACTCTCTCAGCAGGTAAGGAACCAGCAAGCATGTTAACTAACGCTAGCAATAATTCTATTTATTTTACATTACTAATTTTAATCTATTAGGATAAATAACCCATGCTTCCCCCCACCTATAATGTGGGATTCAGCAATGCAATTACTAGGTAAGTAGCCTATATAAAAATGGCATTTTTATAATAAAGTTTTATATATACATACCAAGTAATTACATGATCAAAGCCCTCCCTCCTCCCCTCACATGGTTGGAAGGCATAAACATATTGAGCTTGTTTGCTAAGCTGTTATTCCTCTCTTACCCCGAAAGTGGGCTGTGTCACTCACCTAGCCGAAACAAAAGTAGCTCTACCGTGAATTTCAAAATTCTAGCTGCTGGTTAATAGAAACCAATAGCTATGTAATTACTTACTAGGTATGTACAAAACTTTATTATAAAAATGTCATTTTTAGTTTTTTGTGTGTTTGATGTTGAATTATCAAAATAGGTAGTTCTAAGTATTTTTAGAAGAGTTCTAAGTATTCGCAGGTTTTAGCTATTCATGGGAGGGGGTGTAGTACGCATCCCTCGCAAATACGGGGGGCGTTTACTGTATTCCCCTTTTATAGTACTACCTATCTGCATCACCTGACCCTAAGGTGCAACTCCAGGTACTGAGTCATAGTGAAATGATGAGATGGGTGTTAAGATGCTGGACTTTGTGTCTTTTTAAAAATATAGAGATAGTAAAAGTCAAAGGTCTTAATGAGTAGATAAGAAAACTGGATGTGGAGGAGGGGTGAGATAATGCACATGATAAAAAGAATTGCATGTTTGGAACATAGTTCGTACTACACAAATGGCACATTTGGGTTTAGTTTATGAAAACAGCCATTTAAAACCTGTTCCCCATTTGGGGAGTACTGTACAGTCAACAAGGTCAGACTGGAAATATTTAAAAATGTAGTATTAAAAATTTAATTTTTTGTGTAATATGAGACAGTTGATGGAAGATGTTTCAGGCTTGTGTGGTGTATTTTAACAACGTTTGGTTTAACACTTAATGCAGGTGAGAAGGTAACTTGGGCACCTCTGGGCCTCTCTCACTGTGCTCTTGACTTCCGTATCCAACTAATAGACTACTGTACCTGTACATAATGTGCTTCTGTGATGCAACTTTACAAATAGGCTTTTTTCCTTCATTAAACCTCCTATTTCCTTATTCCACTAATTGCTCTTCATATTACATCTTCCTATCATCCTTTGACCCATAAACCTGTGATATCCCTAAGACCCCATCATATAATTTTACATACTCCTTATCTACTTCTCCCTCCTCTTTGTCCTATCTGTAGCTCAAATTTCATTTGTTTGTTTTCTCTTTTCCTTTTTACCGTATTTGCCTACCCTAATTACTTTTACAGCCACATTTCTTACCCCTTTCTTTCCAGTTTTTATCTTAACTGTCACTTGAACAAAACAATGATCAGATATTCCTCTATCAATTACTCTCCTTGACAGCCTTCAGTTTGCTTTTCCAACTTATCTGAATTAACATAATGTACCAAACTTTTCAGTACCAATCTCTCAAGTATTCTTATTTACACACTTTTGAAACTAGATAGTATCTGTGACAATCGAGTCCCTTTCCAGATACTTTTCTGCAGGAACCTCTCAATTCACGTTTACTCCAAGAACTTCATCCCCCCAAGAGTGCAATCTTTCTAGGTCATTTACTTTTACACCAAAGTCATTTAGTACAACTAGACTTTTATGTTCTCCAACCCAAGCCAGTTTTGATACTTTACATCTACTCCTTCTACCTGTCTCAACCTATAGCTCTTATTTCATTTGTTATCTCATTTGCTCTTCTCACATTTTTTTTCTATCAAACTCTTCTACCCTAGTTACTTCTATTGCCATGTTTTCACCCCTTTGTCTTCAATTTTTATATCAGCTTTCACTGTAACTAAATAATTATCAGATATACCTCTACTCTTCTTTTTTGTTACATCCATCAGTTTGCTCCTCTATCTTATCTAAAGTAGCACGTAATATATCAGACTTTTCTGTACTATTCCGTCTCAACAAAGTATATTTATGAAAACTTTTTTTTTTCGGAAGTCAGATACTTCTAACAATCAAGCCCACTCCAAACACTTTTCCGGTGGGGCCTTTCCATCCTCGTTTATTTTAGGAATTCAGACCTCTCAAGAATGCCTTCTCTTTCTGTGCCGTATCGCTTTACATTAAAATCACCTGGCACAACCAGCCATTCAAGTCTAGCCAGGTACAGTTTCAGAATCTCCCAAAACATTTTTCTTCCACTTATCTTCCATTTCAAGGCCATAAACATTGTTTTAATTACTTTTAAACTGCCACACTCAAGCTAAATCTTACCATGTAGTCCTCAAACTAATGTATTTGTAATCTGTCACCCATCCCACACATCTTCCTGACCACGAGGTCATCGTCCTCAGTTCTCGCCCAGCCTTCGTTGCGGCAACACTATATGTCAGCGATGGAAACTCCGTTGGCTGATAAGGAGGTGGAGCTACATGGATTAGCTGCTGCAAAAATTCACTTAGAAAAAACAGAGAAGCAGAAAGACATAATAGACTATGGTCTAAATATTGCCTATGAAAGAGAGATGACTGTTCTCATACAATATTAATGAATAAGGTTAAATTAGAACTGGGGGTTGGTTCAGTTATTTATGAAATGGACTGTGAAACCTACTTTCACTAGTATGTAACACCTTTCATAAAAAGGCAGGACACTGGCCTAGGCCTATATCAAATTGTCTATCGTGTGGAAATATATTTTTTTCTTTTACCATAAGATTTAGACTCACAATGGTCTACAAATAGCGCTGCAGCGTTTAACAGTAAAATGAACTAGGCCTATACATAGTTTATTCATATTCTGGTCCAAGTGGCTGAGATCCTTCCCAGCCAAAATCCGGCAGCAAACTCTCATAAAATCGTTGCTTACCCATCCACACATGCGATCACCTGTCAGTCGGTCTTAAGAACTTTAGGTTACATTATTCCATCACTTCATCCATTCTGGCAAGTGGAATGACTCCGCCCATAACTGTCGTCCACACTTAAGTTAACGTCAGTTTCAATGAACTGACAGGTGGACTGACAAGTAAACCTTATGAATACTTGGTCTTATGCGTAGTCAACAGTTTGTGGGTGAGGTCAGTTCACTCGCCAGAATGGATGAAGTAATGGAATTCCTAAAGTTCTTCTGACTGACTCACAGGTGATCACATGTTGGATGAGCAAGCAACAATTTTGTGACAGTTCACCACCGGATTTTGCCTGGGAAGGATCTCAGCCACTCGGACCAGATTTCATTGTTAGACCCTGCAGTGCTATTTGTAGATCGTTGTGAGTCCAAATCTTAAGATAAAAATTAAGAAAATATTTCCATGTGATAGACAATTTAGTATAGGCCCATTCCAGTGTCCTGCCTTTTTATGAAAGGTATTACTAGTGAAAGTAGGCTTCACGGTCCATTTCACAAATAAATGAACCCACCCCCAGTTCTAATTTAACCTTACTCATTAATATTGTATGAGAATAGATATCCATCTTTAATAGGCAATATTTAGACCATACTCTGTTACGCCTTTTTGCTTCTCAACTGTTTTTAAGTGAGTTGCCGTGGTAGCTAGTCTGTGTAGCTCCACCTCCTTATCAGCCAGCGGAGTTGCCATCGCTGCCATATAGTGTTGCCATGACGAAGGCTAGGTGAGAACTGAGGGCGATGACCTCAAGTCGACTGTCTGACTGGCAGTTCTACTCTTTACTTGCGGATGCTCATCCGTTCGACAGTCGTGGGTGAACTGACAGGTAAACCTGATCGTGAATACCCGGCCTTAGGAAGTGTTGTTATGACTTGTTCAAGTGGCTGCTCCCTTTATACAAAAGGGGTTCAGTGCATTAGGGAAAGGTGATACCTTTCATGGGGATAGCTCAATGGCAGTGAATGCTATTTGGAACGATTCTTGTCTACTGCTAAAGTGAGCTTACAGCTTGGCACCATAAGGTGCAATCAGTATTCGAATTAAACAAAAGAATAATACTTTGCTGACTCAGATGGAATGTCTATAAACACTTGCTTCCCATCAGAATCCTTCAGCCAGATATGGTGTGAATTAGCTTTGCTAATTTTGCTTTTATTTTGGCTGATTTTATTCTGTATGATATTGTGCCTGTTTTCTATTCTGCATTGTCATTTGCATCAAGCAAAGATAGCATTAGGTTCTGTAGGAACAAGTTTTTTGTAAACTGAATGTATTAGGTTGGGCTTGATGGTCATACACTGTGTTATTTACAGGGCCAATGTGTGATTTTTTTTTCCCGTTGTGAAGAATGTAAGTAGTCAGATGAGAAAATTAATTATTTTGTGAAGTATTGGAAGATGCAAGAAGCCAATAGATTACATAGGTAATTACTTGGGTCTAGCAATAAGTCTGCTTCATCTTTTCCTTCTTCAAATGTTGCTCTCATCTCACACCTTTGCCCTTTCAGGTCTGATTCCTCTCCAACATCTTCTAACGGGCCCTATATGGTTCAGGAGAAAGGGATAGGTAACTTGAAGATATGAGTTTACCCTATATCGTCATTGTCAGCTAGGCACTTTACCAAGTATAATATGGGTAATGATCGCTGTTCTCCCTGTGGTGAGCGCCTTTTTCAGTTTCCCACCCAAAAGAGGTGGTGTCAGAACCTTCTCTTGTCTGTAGCCTACCCTGGACTGCTATGTATCAGTAGATGTTTAAGACGACTGATCATCAACCATATGCATTTATGTAAGGCTAGGCTAATGATTATGTTTTCAGAATCAGCTGATAGAGCCTACTAGCAAAAGAATTATTAGAATCATGTTTTAGTTGCTAAAAGAAATTTATTACTGGAATTATTTTCATTTTCATGTTGAAGTAAAATCACTCAGAATCGCAAAACAGCTGTTTCCTAATTTGTGTGTTTATGTCATACCCAATGTTGTTTATGTCAGTTCTCTGGTAAGTGGTTGTTAATTGTAAGAGATGGTTATAAATTGTTACATTAACAAAAAGTTTGGTAATTTTTGTTGAAAGCTTAGCCTAGTACAATCTGCTGAAAATGAAATTTGCTCAACGAGCATAGCCAACTACTGTATGATCTACCAAAAATGAAATTCACTGCACGAGCATTGCCTAGTACAATATGATCTTTTGAAAATGAAATTCGTTCAGCAAGTAAAGACTTTTTATATAAGTAACTTACCAAGTAATTACATAGCTTATAGTTTCAACTTGCACGGCAGCTAAAATTTTGAAATTCGTGGTCGCAATTCTGATGTGTGTGGGTAACTAGTCCGCCCACTTTTGGGAAAGAGAGGAACAACTCAGCAAAGGGCTTCAATTTATTTCTGCCAGCTTACGACAAAGGTTGTGACCAGTCAGTTGATTTTGAATTCATTTACTTTTCCGGTTGATGTTTTTTTTTTTCAATTGGTGAAGTATAATTACTTTCTGGTAGCCTTCGGCAATTTAGACAGTGGTAGGTTTTCTTGGGAAACCGATTTTTTCACGACTTTGACAGTTTCTTACAATCTGAGACTCATTTTTTCAAAATTAAGACTTTTGTTTAGTTAACTTGTTTCTTAACAGTGTCTGACTCAAGCTCAACTAATATTCATTATTGCAGCAAAGGCTGCAATATGAGATTAACTGAAGAGAGGTACAACTCACATACCATTTGCACAGCCTGCAGGGGTCAAGTGTGTTCTGCTGAATTATTAAGTATCGAATGTGAAGACTGGGATCGAAAGAAATGGAGGGTTTTAAATTCTCATTTTGCTAAATTGGAAAGGGACAGAAAGAGAAAGGCAACTGCTAGAGTGATAGTAAGACTGTAGCTAGCCAGGATTCTACTAGTTCTCCCAGTAATATTGATGTTCTTGCTGTCTCTGTACCTTCCCAAGCGTCCAGTAGCGCCCGATTGCCCAGTCTCATCTTCCAAGATCTCAGTGCCAGCTCCTGCTTTTGCGGTGTTAGCTCCTATCCAGCGCCAATTGGATGATATCTTGGGTCTTCTGAAGAAGTTTCCCCCTTCTGCTAAGTCTACGACTGATATATCCTTATCACTGGTGGTGTCAGGAGAAGAGGATTTGGATAAGGATTCTCCTACTGCTTATGCAGCTGTTTTGCAATTTTTGCTACATAACTTCCTTGATTTTTTTCTCTCCAGTGGCTCTGACCTCTCCTGCATCCTCTTCCTTTAAGAGCAGTCAACCTTTGGAATTTTCCAGGTTGCCCAAGGTGGTGCTCTCTTCCCTGGCAAGGAAGGTGTTTAGCAAGGTGGAGAATTGGCTCTCAGACAAGAGAGATCAAGGGAAGGCTTCCTTCAGTCAACCCCCCTCTTGGCTGTTACACGGAAGATATTTACCTTATGCCACAGGAGAAGCACCTTCTCTGGGTTTCGCTGCCTCCTCCCAGGGAAACTGCTCCGGGCTTGTTGACTCCTTTCGAAGATCAGCCTTTTTGTCGGCCAAAGAAATGTTCTCCTGCTAAGATTGATAATCTGAAGAATATATTCAAGGCCTTCGATGTGGTCAGTTTTGTGGATTGGTTGGTTGGTGCCCTTGCCCGGAAAATCAAGGACTGCCCTTCTTTACCTACAGATGTTGCCTTGGACTTGCTTAGCGTCCTCTTCTGTACCAATAAAGGTATCAGAGATGGTTCTTGGGAGTTGGTCTCTCTCTTCACGATGGGAGTTTTGAAGAAGAGGGAACTCTGGTGCTTGTACACCACCAAAGGAGTTACTGCTTCTCAGAAATCTGCTCCCTTCTTCTCCCCTCTTGTCCGTAATTATCTCTTCCCTCAGTTGACTGTCAGCAAGATTGTGTCAGACCTTCATAAGAAATTGACTCAGAGCCTCTTGTCTCGGTTTACAAGGCACTCAGAAGAGCTGCCCTCTTTTAACACCAAGTCTGCCTCCCCTCTTCAGCCTTATTCCTTTCATGGTGGTAGACAGAGAGCTCATTCTAGACCTCGAACAAATGTCCGGTTTTCATCTCATTCTCTCAAGAAGTCCTAACTAAGTCTTCCTCAAGGAAGTGAAGACCACATCCTCTCTGTGCCCCAGTAGGTGCCAGGCTCCTTCAGTTTTGGGAGAGGTGGAACGAGAAAGGAGCAGAGCAATTGAAAGTCCTGAGGGAGGGCTACTCTATTCCATTCAGGGAAAATCTCCACTAGTCACGATGCCCATCGTCTTAATTGCCTATTCCATAGGCTCAAAGAGGTTTTCGGCCCTCTCGGAGGAAGTTTCCTCCCTCGTCAGGAAGGGAGCAATAGAGGTAGTCAAAGAATTCAGCTCGTAAGGGTTCTACAATCTCCTTTTTGTAGTCCCCAAGTCTTCAGGAGGGTGGAGACCAGTCATGGATGTCAGCGCTCTGAATTTCTTTGTCCAAAAGACAAAATTCAGAATGGAGATGAATCGTTCTATTCTATCATCCATTTGCCAGGGAGGTTGGATGGTCTCAATAGACATGCAGGATGCTTAATTCCACATCCCCATGCTGGACTAAAGGAAGTACTACAGATTTGTATTTCAGGACTGAGTCTACCAGTTTCAAGCCCTATGCTTTTGCCTCTCAGCGGTTTCTGAAGTCTTCTCGCATGTTCTCACCCCCCTGGCAGGTTGGCTTCATCTCATAGGCATCAACATCTCACTTTACTTGGACAATTGGCTCCTTCGATCCCCGATGAAAGAACAGTGCACGTAGGACCTTTGGAAGACCTTTCTTCTAACCCAGGACTTGGGTTTATTAATCAACCTTCAGAAGTCCCAGCTGGCTCCATCTCAGGAGATAGTATATTCGGAGATGACGATGAACTCTTGGAATTTTCAGGAAAACCTGCCTCAACCAACAAATGGATGAGTCTCCATAGAGCAGTTTGATTCTCTGGGAGGACTTCATATGAGAGTGCTGCAATTTGTGCTTCTTATGACCTAGGAGATCAAGAAAGACCTGCTGTGGTGGAGGTCTGAAAAAAGGCTATTGGAAGGGAAGTCTCTCTCCTCAGAACCCCGACCTAGACTTCTTTTCAGACACATCAGACCTAGGTTGGGGAGCTCTCTAGAAGACAAGGAAGTCCCTGGAACATGGTCTCGGAAACAAGAAGAGTGGCACATCAGTGTGAAAGAATTGAAGGCGGTTCACTTGGGTTTGCAAGCCTTCACAAGAGAAGTTTTCGACAAGACAGTGGCGGTCCACTCTGACAGCACCACAGCCCTGTCTTATATCAGCAAACAAGTGGGAACCCATTCTTTCTCTGCCTGCAAAGCAGTAAGGGATCATCTTCTCTGGGCAAACCAGAATCAGACAAGAATCGTCATGAGATTCATCCAAGGCAAAGTTAATGTCTAGGTAGACCAGCTGAGTTGCCACAATCAAGTCATCCCCACTGAATGGACTCTAGACCCATTTGTCTGCCTAGACCTGTGGAAGTTGTGGGGAAGACAGAATGGACCTCTTCACAACTTCCAGAAACCATCGACTTCCTCTGTTTTGTTTGCCAGTCCCAGATCCCTTAGCATGGGTGACAAATACCGTGCTGCAAGACTTGTCAAACAAAGACCTACTGTATATGCTTTTCCTCCATTCGGCATGATAAGGGAGGTTCTGAACAAGTTCCAGTCCCACCAAAATGTGACAGTGATGGTAACAGCCCCAATTTGGCCCCTGGGGGAGTGGTTCCCAGATCTCCTGTTTTTGGTAGACTTCCCAAGCTTCTACTACAAAAGCCAAGCCTGCTAAGACAACCTCATTTCAGGCGGTTCCATCAAGGGTTGTCCGCTCTAGCTCTGACAGGTTACAGACTCAGGAAGCTCCTTAGAGAAAAAGGATTTTCAAGACCGGCTGCAGAAGCTGTTGCAAAATGTAGACATCAGTCATCCAGCGATATGTACCAAAACAAATGGTCTATCTTCTGCACTTGGTGTTGAAGAAATGGCATCACATCTTCTCAGAATACTATAACAGAAACAGCGGATTTTCTGCTATTTTTGAGGACCTCCAGGAACTTGTCCTCTTCTGCTATTAAAGGTTACAGGACCATACTGAGCACTGTTTTCAGGCTCAGGGTTCTGGACTTATCCTCAAACCAGGACTATCTAATCTCATTAGATCATGTGACACCTGCAAGAAAAATAAAGCAGAGCTGGTATCGTGGAATTTGATGTGGTCCTTAAGTGGCTCTCCAGTCCTCTTTTCAAACCCCTTAGTTCTACATCCTTGAGGAATCTCACTAAGAAGATCCCTCTTCCTAGTAGTCTTAGCAGCTGCTAAGAGGTTCAGCAAAATTCATGCCATTGATAGGAGAATTGGTTTCTCTAGAGGAGATGCAGTCTGCTCCTATACCCTTGGGTTCCTTGTGAAGAATGAGACTCCATCCAAACCCTAGCCTCGTTCTTTTAACATTAAAAGGTTAATAGAGATTTTGGGTTTAGAAGATGAGGAGAGAGCACTTTGTCCAGTGAGGGCTTCAAAGTATTATCTGCATAGGACTAAGATGACACAAGGACCTTCCCGTAGCCTATGGTGTTCGGTCAAAGACCCCTCTCAACCCCTTACGAAGAATGCCCTGTCTGTCTTCTTAACCCTTAAGGGCCGGGCTAAATATATTAATCACATCCCCAGACTGGGCAAACGTTAAGTTTGGTCAATTTAAGATAAAACAAATCAATGGAATGAGGAAGATATGCAAATACACATGGTCTAAGAAAAAAATTCAAAAAATTTTTCCTTCATGGGAAGTTGAAAGTGACTACTGTATTTACAACCTGTGTTGGGTCTCTTTTACAAAACACTCATTAAAATATGTTAATTTTATCAAGTTATGTATGTTTTTTCTAATTTATTTTATTTTATTTTGTAAAATTATAATTGCAGCTCTCACAATAGCATAACAGATAAGATCTACAGTCAGTAACAAATTCTGAGTATATTTGTTGTAAAATATTTATGAGATTTACTGAGTTGGGGAGATGCAGTAACTTTTTATGAGGTATACATGTTTTTTCTAATATTTCTTTGCACTTTTCTCAGCAAAATTACAATTATAGCAGACATACTATCATAAAAGATAAGAACTAAAACAACAGCAATCCCTGGGTATATTTGTGAGCAAATAAATATAAAGATGTCTTGGAGCGGCTGAGACGCAGTACATTCCCCACTAAAATCTCAGGCATATAGATAGATATCTTTCCCGTGCCGAGGTAATGTTACCATAAGTCATTTATGGACCATTGAAGTGCTACGAACCTCTCCTGCTAAATTCATTCAAACAGTATGGTGCTTAATATTAACCCTTAAACGCTGAGCCTCTATTTACAAGTGTCTGCCGTATGCTGGCGGCGTTAGGGAGTTAGCGCCTAAGCGGAAAAAGTTTTTTTAAAAAAATCACAGCACGCTTAGTTTTTAAGATTGAGTTCATTTTTGGCTCTTTTTTTTTGTCATTGCTTGAAGTTTAGTATGCAACCATCAGAAATGAAAAAAATATCATTATCATATATAAATATTGAAATATATGACAGCGCAAAAAAAATTTTCATAATTGTATACAAATCGCTGTGAGCAAACGGTTAAAGCTAATGAGTTGTTTTTTCTTTGTATTGTACACTAAATTGCAATGATTTTGGTATTTAACAAATTGTAAAATGATCAAAGCAACACAGAGAAAATATTATCACAAAATGATGCATGAATTCGTAACGCGTGGACGTAAAAAAAAGTTTTTTTCAAAAATTCACCATCAATCGAAATATTGTGCTAGAGACTTCCCGTTTGTTGCAAAATGAAGGTAATTGATTGAATATTACTAGACTGTAAGTGTTTTAGCTTACAATTGCGTTTTTCGACCATTTCGGTCGAGTCAAAGTTGACCGAAGGTTCAAATTTTGGCATTTATTGTGATTTATATGAAAATATTTCAAAACTGATAGAAGCTACAACCATGATTTATTTTTTGTTGTATTCTACATGAAATTGCACACACTTTCATATATAAAACTTTATGTAACGACTAATATAAAACGGTGCAAACATTACGACAAAGTGCCGGAAGAATTTCTGGGATGTTCAGCCGAGATACCGCGCGCGGAGGGAAGGAAAACGTTTTTTTCAAAAATTCACCATAAATCGAAATATTGTGCTAGAGACTTCCAATTTGTTGAAAAATGAAGGTAATTGATTGAATATTACTAGAATGTAAGATTTTTAGCTTACAGTTGTGTTTTTCGACCATTTCGGTCGAGTCAAAGTTGACCAAAGGTTGAAATTTTGGCACTTATCGTGATTTATATGAAAATATTTCGAAACTGATAAAAGCTACAACCATGGGTTGTTTTTTGTTGTATTCAACATGAAATTGCGCACATTTTCATATATAAAACTTTATGTAATGGCTAATATAAAATGGTGCAAAAATTACAACAAAGTGATGAAAGAATTTCTGAGATGTGTCGCTGATGCTCTGTAGTGCGAGAAGAAAGAAATTCGCGCATGCGCGGCTGGGCAATGCTTGTAAACAAAACTTAACAGCATGATCCGTGAACTCTCAGCATCCCTCAACTCGCGTGATTTAAAATCTTTCACAAACTAGGCCTATAACTATTTTTCCGCTAATATTTAAAAAACTTTTTGTAGTTGATGTACCGTACGTCCACTCGGCACCCGACAGACAATTTTAGTCGACATACGATACGTCCAGTCGGCGTTTAAGGGTTAATACTCGTATGAGTTATCCCGTCCATCACCCAAAACCTGTTATAGATACTCATATGAGGATTCCCATCCATTTCGGGTTAAGGGACCTCATTTGTGAAGCACTTTCTCAGATTGGAGAAGACCTCCTACCTGCTTTTAAAGTTAAAGCTCACAAAATCAGGGCTGTAGGTACATCGTTAGCTTTTCCATTCTCCAAGCAACATACAGTACTAGAAATGCAAGTCGATTTTTGCATCCCATTCCTTATGGGAAGTGGAAACAGTTTTTAACAATTGCATTACCATGGGTCCTTTATCGGTGGCTGGCATGGTGTTGGAGGAAGAAGTGTAGGAAGCATCCCTCCCATCCTTATTCTCTTCACCAGGACTTAGTGTGTCGAGTCTTAGGGGAGCCTGGGGGTACCATGTACCTGGATACCCACCAGTTTTTAGTGGATGCGTGGTGAATTTTTAATTATGCAGTGTAGGTAAAAGTGTTGTTTATCTGGTTGTTTTTCTTGATTGTACTACGCCCAGGGCAGGGGCAACTATTGATACTTTGGTAGCCTTCGGAAATGTCCTTCGCTGCAGAACTCCCACTTAAGTAGTAGGTGCTCCTGCTATAAAGCCACGTCGTTACGGGTTAAGATGAGCACCAACCAGAGGCAGTATCTTCCTGTAGTAGCTGTCTTACCAGGTAAGGAAACAACAAGCATTGTATCAATGCTAGCAATTTTTTCTATTCCCAAATTCATTTCATATATGGGAATCAGCTATGTAATTACTTGGTAGGTTACTTTATAAGAATGACATTTTTATGATAAAATAAAGTTTTATATATACTTTCCAAGTACAGGCAGTCCCCGGTTTACGACGGGGGTTCTGTTTTTATGCTGCATCGTAAACCGAAAAATCGTCGAAAATCGTAAAAAATCCTAAGAAAATCTTACTTTTTATGCTTTGGGTGTATTGAAAACGATGTAAACTACATTTTTATTGAGTTTTTCATTAAAAAACCTCCAAATTTTTATTATTCTGCTGTTTTGTAGCCATATTTCTTCTGTCGGATCAGCGTACAACGCGTTGTAACTCCGGAACATGCATCGTAAACCGGGAAATAATTTCTGATGAATATATTTAAAAAGTGTCGTAACCTCAGAACGTCGTAAACCGGGGATGCCTGTAATTACATAATGGGAGCTCTCCCTCCTCCCCACACATGGACATAAGGGCACAAAGAAATTGAAGCCCTTTGCTGAGTTGTTCCTCTCTTTCTCGAAAGTGGGTGGGTGGGACTAGTTACCTACACAAAACAAAAGAATGGCGACCGCGAATTTCAAAATTGTATCTGGCATGCAAATTGAAACTGTAAGGTATGTAATTACTTGGTAAATATATATAAAATTTGATTTTACCATAAAAATATTTTTATATTTTACTTTCATTTATTTAACAAGATGATGTGATTACTGAGGATAAGAGGTTAACTTATGTTATCTGGGCTATCAAAACTGCAGCTCGCATGATACATGAGATATGTAGTACAGTAAACCCCAGTATTAGTGGATTCACCTATTCACGGATTTCTCTGTGGAACATATATATGCATTATTCGCTGAAAATTTGCCCATTCACAGTATTTTTCACAGAAATATTCACTAATTACTGTATTTTCATCTCATTTTCATGACTAAATGCACTTTTTGTGATAAAACTATTAAAATACTCAGTGCTCGAGTTACGATAATTTGCGTTATGATAGTTCCATTTTGCAATGGGGTAAGCAATTTATACTGATACAACAATATTTATAAAATATTTTTGAATTTCGCGCGGTTGCAGGCAGCAGCGTACAATCAGGCAGCGAAAGGGACCAAATTACAATAGACCAACTTCTTTTCCTCCATCTCTTTATCTGATCTTCTAGTTAAAAAGGTAACAGAGAATGATAAAAGTATTGTTAGTAACATTATACTCTTGCGTAAATGCATACAGCCATAAACAACCGAATGAGACCGATGATCCTTTGTCCGACTTGGGCAAGGATGACGGTTTAGGCGGAGGAGAAGCCCGAAGGCTCTTCCTCTTCTCCCGTTCTGTGCCCGAGCTCGTTACATGAGACGAGTGGCTCGAGTCTGCACGGTCTCCCATATGTGACCGTGCCTTCAGCGACGCTCACTTACGAGGTGCCGAAACAGAATCAGTTCGAGAGGACGAAGCCCCTGAAGCATCTGAGGAGGGTACCAAGGTAACCTTCCTAGCGAGAGATCCAGCAGCCTTCCCCCAAGGGGAGGACTGCGACCCCTTAGTAGAGCGAGTCTTTTTGGGGGGCGGGGGAGGATCCACCCTCATCTTAGACCAGTTGGACTTAAAAGGGGGTGAAGAGGCAGACAAAGACAAAGACGAGGACGATGATGACGAGGATGACATAGAAGACGAAGACAAGGACGACTGGTGTGCTCGCTTCTTCTTCTTCTTCTCGATCAGCGATAACACCACATCCCCCAGCTTAGCGAAGACAGACCAGGGGGTTGACGGGGGCGCAGCAACAGCAGATGGCACAAGTGTCCGATGACCAGCAGGAGACTCTTGCCGTGAACGTACAGTGGTGGTAGGCACAAAGGGGGCGGACGCAGGCAACGATGGATGGAACGTCTGGATAACAGGCATGGGCAACAGTGGAAGCATGGTGGGAGGCACAGGAGTGTAGCCAAGCGGGGGCGGGGTGACCAAGCAGACCGGCCCAGCCACTGTCGACACTGAGACGGCTGGAGTAGGGACCGTATCATATGCATGGTGCGTTCCTACCATGGTCATCACACTCCCTGGCAGCACAGTGGTGACGGTAGTGGTCGTGAGAGCGTCAACCTTGTGGGTAGTGGGGGGAGGGAGGAGTACTCCCACCCACGCAGCAGTGTTGGTGTGCGCGAGGAGTGATGGCAGATCAGGGCTGCCAACCATCCCGAGCGATTCCCACACCTGACTTAAACCCGGCACGAGGGATCAGCGACTGGGTGAAGAGGAGAATTGAGAGGAGTGTAGCCCAGGTCCATGGATCTTGCCTCCTCTGTGACTGCCGATGCAGACACAGGGACCGGGAGACAGACTCAGAACTTTGAATTGGCAGCAAGGGAAGGCCTTCGGGGCTCAGATACGATTGCGAAGGATTAGCAACTGTCTGAGTCGAAGGTGCTGAAGACAGCAACTCCGACGCCTCAGTCTCCTTACGCTTGTACCTAGGCCTCCGAGAATACCTATCTCATTGCTTGGGGGACCAAAGCCTACACTCATCGCAAGGTTCATCAACAGTACAATCAGGAGGGTCCTTGCTCCCTTTCCTACATTTTAAGCAAAGGGAGTGAGGGTGCTAGTCCGCACTACAGCGGAAGGCGCCACATTTTCTATCCTTACCAGGACATACCCGGCACACAGGCTTATCCAAGTCATGGGTTTGTAATAATTCATCCATAATTACAAACACGCACAGCTATACTGAAGTAACAAAGAAAAAACAAGAACAAACACACCTTGAAAAAGGTGAAGCTTTAGCATCCAGGGAGGTCCGAGCAGAGAGCAGGAAAACACATCCGCATCAGACGAGGCCGGAAAGTAAAGTGAGTGCCTGATGCCGGGAGCGTGGGTCCCCCACTGCAACCACCCAACTACCCGGCCGGTAGTTTTACCACCACACTGCCTTGTTAAGTCTTTAGCGGCCAGTTCAGCTTCGCCGAAAGTAACCCCATTTAAGTAAAGGACCTCGGGTTTGTATGTTAGGAAAAATGCATTTTACTTTTTAAAAAATGTGATTTTGCATATCACCGAATTGGATAACAACAGCCATTTTGCTTGTATTTCGACCATCAAACGGTAATAAACAATTACCGTAGTTATAATACAAATGACGTTAAGTAGAATAGGACTGATGTATTTTTACATTATACCCTTATCCAGTATGAATAAAAGATCGGCAAGGAAATACACAGCTAAATTTAAGCTGCAAGTTGTAGCTGAAGCTGAGAAAACAATGTTCAAGCTGCTAATGACTATAAATAATCATGCATCGGCAACATGGATGAAACTCGACCGTAATTAAAATTGGAAAGTATTCTGATCAAAACTACTGGGCATGAAAGAACACATTACTGCTATTTTTACGCTGATAAACGATAAATACATAAAGCTTGTATTATGATGAAATCTAGTGAAAATAGCGAACGGAATCTTGATTTTTTACACAAAACAAATGCTCCCAAACGGCCAATGTCATTATTAACGAAAAAATAGCTAAATTTCACAATGAGATGTATTTAAGTTATATTTCGACTTAAAAAACTTCATACAGTAAACTCCCCGCATTCACAGGCAATGCGTACCGCACCCCCCTGCGAATAGCTAAAATCCGAGAATACTTAAAACCCCTCTGAAAACACTTAGAACTGTCTGTTCTGATGGTTTAAACACAAAAGAAAACCCTCAAAAAATGCTTATACCTGAGCATTTTAATAGTTTTATCACAAAAAGTATATTTAGTCATGAAAATTATATGAAAATACAGTAATTAGTGCTATTTCTCAGTGAAAAGTATCACGAATGGGCGAATTTTCCTTGAATAATGGGTATATTCGCTCCACAGAGAAATCCCCGAATACATGTGTCTGTGAATAGTGAGACCACGAATACGGGGGTTTACTGTATATTGAAAAATAACCGTGCCCCATATAAATAAAGTATCCAGAGATTAATTTATGCTAACTAGAAGCAAGAAAAGTGCTCTGAACTGAGTTAAATACAGCGAAATAAACTTACCGCATAATTGATTTCCAAACCAAAACATTGATCGCCATGATTGCAATTTATAATACAAAAGCAATATAAGAATATATACAATAATATTGGATGCAGTGAATTAAGGCATAACATTTTAAAAGATCCATGGAAAAGATGCATATTTGTTATGTTGATGCTTGTATAATATATGTGAATATAGAGTACAGTATACAGTAATGTAGGCTAGGCTACCGTATATGTATATGATATACCATAGTATAGGCTAAGCTAATTCTTGTTTGTTTTTCAATTTTGCTTTGTACTGAATTATCATAAGTCACTCTGCATGAACCTCCAGAATTAGCTGATAATAATAATTACTATACCATGTATGTTTAGAGTATACTTATAGTGTAGGCTAGGCTACAAGATTTGTATACAGGCAGTCCCCGGTTTATGACGGGTCTGGCTTATGACGTTCCGAGGTTACGACGCTTTTCAGATATATTCATCAAAAATTATTTCCCGGTTTACGACACGTTCCGGGGTTATGACGCGTCGTACGCCAATCCAATGGAAGAAATATGGCTCCAAAACAGCAGAATAATAAAAATTTTGAGTTTTTTTTTTTATGAAAAACTCAATAAAAATCATAAGTAGGATAATACCTGTATAAGCATTTTAGTTTGTTTTTGTGTATTTGAACTATCAAAACAGGCAGTTCTAAGTGTTTTAGAAGGGTTCTAAGTATTCGCGGGTTTTAGCTATTTACAGGGGGTGTGTGGTACATCACCTGGGAATACGGGGTTTTACTGTATAGTGCTGTATGTTAAAATCATGTGTAGGGGATGAAATTTTAAGGGTCGAATGATATGAGAGATCAAGTGATGCACAGGCATGTATAGTATATTTCACTTGTTTTACTCATTTTGCCTTTTAATGTAAAACACCCTGTGTTTACATGTATAGTACATATGCATTTCTCAGTGATAAATGTCCAAAGCAAATTCATTTTAAGAACACTGCAAAAAAGTAGTTGATCATTTTCTGTTCTATTGGAATTAATTATTTTTTTATTTCCCTTATAATATCACAGAAGGTATACTTGGGTGTGTGTGTGTTCACATGTGACATTTCATCAATGTTGACATCACTGTCTCTGCATAGTGTGTGTTCTAGTATGTTTCTTAGTGCAGTATCACTTTGCCATTTTTTTTATGCTTTGCTTGATTTATTGTACAGCATTTCATTACAAGTTTAATTGATTCTAAGTATGATTATCACATATCATAACAGTGCACAAGAGAATATGTTATCACTTGATATGTTATCTCTAAATAAAAATATTTAAAGTGCAAATTTGTAGATGTTGGCATCATATTGTGCTATTTATAACATGGAGTCTTGCCACCAGCCAAAGCAAAGGACTGTGTTTATACATATGCACCCTATGCACATGATTGCATTTGTCTTTTGGGTTGTAAAATAAAAAATAAGAGAATACCTTAAAAATAAAGGGAATAGCATACAATTAAAATAAAGAGGAGGAGTGTGTGTGTTATAGACTTTAATGTAAGTGATACCTCAGTTGTTGCTCTCTCTCTCTCTCTCTCTCTCTCTCTCTCTCTCTCTCTCTCTCTCTCTCTCTCTCTCTCTCTCTCTCTCTCTCTATTTTAAATGTGGAAAAATCATATGTGAAAATGTGCAACAAAACAAGCTTTAGCAAGTCAGATGTTTATTAGCCCTATTCACCCATCCAACACTGCATCCCCAACCCCTCCCAGAGATTGAAACTGCTCCCCAGCTCCACCCACCTTCCGAAACAACCAAATCTCTGGGTGAGTTCCTCTACACAGCCATACTGCCCCTCTCCTGTGGCACTCAGCCATCCAACGCCCCTCCCCTCTCTGAAGTTTCCTAAGGCCTCTCCCACCCCCAAAAACCCTTTCTCAGTCTGTTTATGAGTACAGTATAAGCATGTTACCAACATTTTCCTGAGGTTGCACAGCATTGCCAACCATCATAGAGCATTTTATATATATAAAGGCAGTCCTTGCTTATCGGCGGCGTCGGTTAACACCGTTTTGGTTTTACAGTGCTAGGCTAACAATGTCATTAACCAGTTTTCGGCAACAGTAAGCAATTTTTGGTGTCAGCAAGCGTTTTTGTGTCAGCAAGCGGTTTTTTGGTGTCAGTAAGCGGTTTATTGGCGCCGATAAACAGTTAATGGCACCAATAAGCAGTTAATGTCACCGATAAACGGTTTATTGGCGCTTATGTTGTTGTAAATGCCATTTATTACCATAATTATCTGCGATTTTTGGTTTTCAGCGCTTGGCTGGGAACGGAACCCCCACCGTTAACCGGGGACTACCTGTACAGTATATATCTTTATGGCCATGGTCTCTGGTCTGGGTGTGTTGGATAATGTCAAGTTCTGGATAATTGAGGGATTACTGTATTTATACTATCGACCCTTCCTTTTCCGCCATTTCTTGTGTTGTGCAGATGGTTCCTGTTATCACCTCAGCGCAGTCGTCACTCAAGTTGAATCTTCCATCTTTTGGATTTGTTGTTGAAGTGCGAGGAAGGGGATTCATCTACCATGGTGAAATCATACAGAAGACCTCTACCACCTCCCTTCCAACCATCTCCTTTTCAACCACACGCCTTGCCATCAAATGAGTTGCCTACTCCCTCTGAGCCATCTGACACCTTCCATCCACCTCGCTTGACATTATTGCTGGCAGTGCTGGTTATGTTACAATCTCGGGTGCCTGCCACCTCCGTCTCATTTCTCTGCTGCCCCAGTTCTTCCTTTAGACTTGACAGATTTTTACCCCGATTCAAATGGTTCCCCATTGGTTTTTATGCTCTTGATAGATTGTGCTGCTTTTCTGTACCCTCACCTTTTTACCTAGTATGAACCTGTTGATGGACCCATTCTTTTGTCTGCTTCTACCTCTGCTTTAGCTCAGGTGAGTAAAAATTAAAGTTGCCTGATTCAGTTTGGGTATGTTTTGAAACGATCTTGAAAATCTTATCCCTTAAAGCTGGTTCTTGGAATGGGACTGCTTTGATTTTCAGCTGTATGAAGCTGCGTAGAGCTGCATTTTATGACACAGGTACAGTGCCGGATCTTTGTTCTTCTCCCATTAAAGAGTCAAGCTTTTTCAAGTTGCTAGACCTGATGAAACGAAGGGCTCTTGAGACTGGTACATTACTGTGGCCTAATAGTGAAGCAGAACCGATTATGAAGTTAGTATATCACTTGATTGAATCTTTTTCTTTTGCTGAACCTGCTCTAAATACACTTGCTCATTCACTGTGCATGGTGAAACATGTTGGTCATGAAGAGGCGACAGTTCTTGATGAGCCATAGGAGTATTTGCCCTGATGGAGCTGGTCCTGTTGCTTTGGGAGAAATGTCTCATGTTTTTACCAGCTCAATTTTAAAGAAACCTAACAGGTGTGTTCTTATTTATCCTGTAAAGTAGCTCTGGATCAAAGGTCAGTAGCTATTTTTGGAGTGTCTGGCAAAGCATATGAGCAGAACCTTGGGTGGTGGAGGTTCTCAGGGGCGGATGCAATGTGCCTTTTGTTACACCACCTTTTCCAGCATCCGTAATATCCTTCCCTCATATCATCATCATGCAGAGAAGTTCTGAGTTTTGTTGGAGAAGATCAGACAGTTGTTATTCAAGGAGGCCATTGAGCCAGTTTTAGACAAATCACTGGGGTTTCAAAATCACCTTTTTCTTGCTCTCGAGGCCTTTTGAGGCTGGAGACCTGTGTTGGATGTCTCCAGTTTCAACTAGTTCATTTGTCTAACTCCCTTTTCAATGGAGTCATTCAGTTCAGTCCTGGTATCCATCCAGAAGAGTGACTGAATGATGTCTTTTGATATGCAAGACATGTACTTCCATGTCCCAGTCCATCCTCAGTTGAGGAAGTATCTGCACTTCGTTTTTGAAGGGAAGGTCTTCCAATTCAGAGCTTTGTGTTTTGGTCTAAGCATAATGTCACAAGTACAGTATTCATCTGTGTTTTTGCACCAGTGGTGGGATGGAGTCACCTGCTAGGAATCCAAGTTCTCTTATACTTGGACAATGGGTTGGGTTAGTTCTCACCAACTTGTTTCAGGTGATCGTGAGGGAGAGGGATTGTCTTTTTCATTGTCTGGGTACTCGGCATTCTGATCGACGTCAACAAGTCTTTGTTTCTTCCGATCCAGTTGATTGTTTACCTGGGATGAAGATCTACTCTCTCTTTTCAGGCTTTTCCAACAGAGATGGGTAGAGGGTTTTCTGTCACTTGTGAGAGAATTTTGACCCTTAGGAAAACCTCCAGCCAAGAAATGTCCATCTCTTTTGGTTCACATGGCCACTTAAGAGAAGTTTGTCAACTTGGCTCGCCTATTGATTAGACCAATTCAATTTTACCTCAAGAATGCTTGGGACAGATCTAATCTTCTGGACTCTGTGCCAGTTGTAGACCCTACAGATCTGTTGGGTCCTCCTTATTGGTAGAGAGATCAATCAAGATTGCCAATGGGTCTGCCTCTAGACCTCAAGAGCCCAGACCTCACATTGTCCTCAGAAGTGTCAGGGTCAGGTTAGGGAGCCATTCTGGGGAGCATCGAAGTGTTAGGGAGTTGGACTATAGAGGAGACCACCATACATATAAACAACCTAGGGCTTTTGGTGGCTTGAAGGAACTTAAGAAGAACATCTTGTTAGAGACAAGACAATTGCAGTCTACTTCAACAGTTCAGCCTCTCTTTCTTACTTAAGGAAGCAAGGAGGCAGACTTGAGAGATTTGTGAAGACTAGCAGAGAAACCTCTCCTTCTGACTGTCAGGTTGTCCCAGGGAGAAACCGTGTTGTCACAGACCATCTCAGCAGGAAAGGATAAGTTCTTCCATCAGAGTGATCTCTTCATCCACAAGTCTGTCAAAAGTTATGGAACCTTTAGTGGGCCCCAAACATTGGTCTGTTCCCAGCTGCCCAAAACGCAAAACTTCCATTTACAACTCTCCTTGCCAGGACCCTTAAGTGTGGTTAGTTGATGCTTTTCTTCAAGAGTGGTTGAATTTAGACTTTTACTCTTTTTCTCCATTTGCATTTTGTGGGAAGTAATTAATAAGTTGCGAGCGTTGGAGAACTCAAGGATGGCGTTGATAGCTCCATGGTTGCTTCAAAGGAATTGGTTTTCCAAGCTACCTCTCCTGGTGGTAGATATTCCTCACCTTCTGCCACTCAAGAAAGATCTTTTCAGACAGTCTCATCTGAGAAGATCCCATCAAAACCTCCACATGCTTCATCTGACTACATGGAGACTGTCAACTGTCTCTTGCAAGCTAAATACTATTTGAGAGCAGTGTAGAGGGCCCTCTGCCATTAGATTGTATCACTAACAGTGGTCAGTTTATCATTTTTGGTGCTTTTCCTGAAGGATATCCAGCTCTTGTACCTGTGTAGGTAAGCTGATTAATTTCTTGTGGTGTCTCAGGTTTGGGCTTAATGTTTTAATTCTGCCACATACTAACTTGAATGTTATATGTGACTTGGATTTGAAAGAGGTCTTCTGATCTTTAAAGCTAGGAGCCTTGAAATCTTCCTATCATTGTTTAGGTTGGAAGTTGACGTAGTCCTTAAGTTTTTTACTTGATTTTACCTCAGTTTGAGCCTTTGGGTAAAACCTCCCCTAAGAATTTAACCTTGAAGACTTTTTCTTAATGCTTTTGCTATGGCAAAGCATATACGAGAGCCTCAGGCCCTTGCTTTTAATGTGAACTTTGTTCAAGGGGGTGCCTGTCACTCTTTTCTTCCATTGTCTAGGAGTAAAAAATGACATCAAAGTGAAAGCCCTTCCCAGATGTGTGATGGTGCCCAGTTTAACTTATGTAGTAGGTAATGAAGGGGAATCTCTGCTATGTTCAGGTAGAGTGCTGAATATTTACCTAGACAGACTTAAACCTTTGAGAGTCAAGGACATAAACCTTTGAGAGTCAAGAATTTATGTCCTTTTTTTGACATTGCTTAATTAAATCAGCACATGCAGAGTTGAAACCTGATCCTTTGCCATTTTTAAAGTAAAACATCACGACATTTATGCCGCAAGCACATCTTTCAATCTCCTTAAAAACATTTCCCTAAGGAAGGTTGCCATTGCAGCTCAATGGAGTTGTAACTTAGTTTTTTCTTAACTTTTTTTGCAAGGCATCAAAACTATGTGATCAAAGGTGCTGTATTTTGTTTCAGGCATGCAATTTCTTGCTGAAGAAACTTAGTAACGGTGACTGATTGGCTAATTGCTCAACATCTGCCCCAACTGTTTTTGGCCCACTCCAGCTGCTTTGGTTTTCCAATTATATAGATAATGGTAAGAAGGATGTTTTAAAGTTTTTAACAGCTTCTGCCCTTGCTGGAAGAGGGTGGATGCCAATGGCTGACATTTCATGGTTAAGCAATAGTGTCCACTAGATGATAAGCATCTAAAATGGAGTAGTCAAGATAGCCTGTGGTCTTGATATGACAGAAAAGATTGTATGAAAATATGAACAGGCTGTAGACAGTTCTTGGCAGAAGGTTTTAGGAAACTCATGGAGGGAGAAGTTGTAGCCACAGTTGGATCTCAAGGGACACAGGTTGAATTTGCAGTGGTGAAGGTGATAACCAAGGAGAACTGTGTGGAAGCTGGCTATATGCAGTAACTTTTGGTTAGTGATGTTAACAGGGAGACCATGGTGGCTAGGGAAGTTGACCCCATGGAGAGGTGCCTTATGATACTTCCCTTGACATTAATGAGTTCCCATGCTTCCTGCCATCTGATACAACTAGTGTCAACCAAGAAGCTGTAGAGGGATAGGGCATCTGTGATATAAAACTCTGATTCAGAAATATGGAGGGCATGGATATCAGTGGAATTGAATGTCAGGATGACTGTTGTCTGTTTCATTGGCAGCCCAGATATAAATTTTTTTGTCCACTGACTTTGTGGAAGATACCTAAACGTGTCTTCTCCAAACTTATGTTAACAGCAGAATCCAAAGATGAGGGTAGGCTGCAACGTCTTGGTTAGCGACCACAGGCCTGGTAAACTCCCTCAGGCAGAAAATGGTATATGGGATGATCTTGGCCACTTTGATGAGTCAGTTGGCTTTTTTCTCTTATAGCAGCTACAGGAGTTATACACTCTGGAGTGTACAAGTATTTGATTCAATGTGACAGCCTAGTGAGAATTGTGTGATCATCCAGTGGTTGCTGAAGATACTAAGATGTGGAATAGAATTGCTGTTGGAGGGCATGAACTCCTGCAGGAGGTAACTCTTGAAACCCGTGCTGAATCTTGAGGGAAGACACTGTCTGGAATGGGCTCGTGCACGCATTTAGGCTGTTTCAGTGGTATGCGACCCACCACAGGCAGAATTGGAGGTCAGCCTAACTAAGCATGGAGGGGGCCCTGTTTATGGAGCAGGATGACATTCACTCTCCTTGTTTGCTGTCAGTGATGGGCATCTTATTAATTTTTATATACTGTATAATGATGTAAAATCTACTAGGAATTTTACATTCTTATATTGCATTAAGGTAGTGTAGATGAGCTTCTGTAGAAGAGGAAATGAAAAAGCACTCTCTTTCACCAGACACTGGTTCAGTGATGAGTCTCATAAAACTCTGTGTGAAAGGTTGCAAATTTGTTTTGGACAATGAATTTTATAAACAAAAATTGGGATGACAATGGGGAATCTCAGATCCCCAATGTAATATATACATCAGAATTGGATGTGTTTTCCTGATTTTGTGAAGTATTTCATTTTGTTTTGGCCTTCAAGATTTCTCCTTATGTTGAGCACCCTTTTTTGGTTCCCAAGGACCCGCCTAGGCGCCCGCTGTCTTCTTCGAAGCTTTTCTCTGCCTCTGAGTGCCTGTCTTCTCCAGAGCACCCGGCACCCACCTCCAAGTGCCAGACTTCAGCTACCGAACAGGTGGGGCCAGCTCCCGAGCGGCTGGCACCAACTTCTCCACAAAGTGCACTCTTCTTTCCAGGAAGATCCTTCGTTAGCTCCAATCAAACATCGGTTGGCGAAGATTGTTTTTTTTTTTTTATAAGAAAACTCTCACAGCTTCCAAGATTGCCAAGGATTTGTCTTTGTCTCATGTCTCTTCGGATGAGGAGGACATTGGACAAGAACCTGCACCTCCTTCGGCATATGCTACCTTACTTAGATTTTTCCTGGCCAGTTTTCCGGACTTCTTTGCACCTGCTGCCCTGGTCTTTCCAGCTTCAACTTTCTTTATGAGGATACAGCCAGATGACAGTGCTAGGTTCCCCAAGTTGGTACTTTCCTCCTCCTCAAGGAAAGTGCTCAGAAAAGTGGATTATTGGCTCTCATCGAAGAGGGAACTGGGTAAAGCCACATTTGCCTTTCCTCCCTCTAGACAGATTTGGAGGAGATACCTCTGCTACTCTACTGGAAAAGCTCCCTCTTTGGGAGTCACTGCCTCCTCCTAAGGGGGCTTCTCCAGGCTGATTGATTTGTCTCGACGTTCTGCTTTTGTGTCGACAAAAATTGTGTTCATCACCCAAGTTGGATCTTCTCATTAAGAACATCTTTAAGTTGTTTGAGATGCTTAGCTTCCTCAATTGGACTGTGGGGATCCTCGCAAAGAAGATTGAGGACTGTCCTGACCTCACAGAGGACTTTTCGTCAGACTGGTTGTCGGTGTAGTCGTGTGCTGACAAGGCTATCAGGGCATCCTTGGACCGGAGGAGGAAGAAAGGCTTCTCTGCCCTGTGAGAGCTCTGAGATACTTCTTGCAAAAGACAGAGAAGATCAGAGGGCCCTCTAACAATCTCTGGTGCTCTGTTAGGAACCCCTCTCGTCCTCTTTCCAAAAGTACTCCGTCATTTTTTCTGAGAGATTTGATTACCGAAGCACAGTCTCAGATTAAGAGGACATCTTGCCTACCTTTAAGGTTAAGACTCATGAGGTTTAGGCCATTGCTACCTCTCTTGCATTTAGACATATGTCCTTTCCATTTTACAGTCTACATATGGGAAGTGCAAGTTGGTGTTTGCTTCACACTACATGAAGGATGTGGAATCCATGTTTGAAAATTGTAGTACCTTAGGACCATGGTCCGTGGCTGGCATGTTGGGAGAGGAAGCATAGGGAGCTCTCTTTCCCTCCTCTATCTCCTCGCCTTGATGTAGGGTGTTGAGTCCAGGGGGAGCCTAAGGGTACATTGTACCTGAAGTACCCACCAGTTTTTAGTGGTTGGGGTGTGGTTTTTATTACAGTGTAGGTGACAGCATTGTCATGTTGTTTTTTATTCTGGTACTATGCCCCAGGGCAAGGGCATCTTATGTAAACTTTGTTAGCCATCAGAAGTCTTCCTTCGCTGCAAAGTTCCTATCGAAGTAGGGGCAACTCATGGGTATACCACCACGCCACTACAGATTAAGAAGAGCACCATTGAGAGGCAGTATCTACTCGCAGTAGCTCTCTTACCAGGTAAGGAAACATCAAGCATTGTAACAATGCTAGCAATTTTTTCTACTTCAAAGTCATTATCATTTCTTAATGTTTTGGAGTAGAATATCTCCATGTATCCCACCTCCTTTCAATGTGGAATCAGCCATGTAATTACTTGGTAAGTATATATGAAACTTAATTTTATCATGAAAGTAACATGTTTGATCAAACTAAATAACTTCAGTAAATCATCATTCTTGGACGTTTTGTTCGTGAGAGACAATAGGGGATTGGCAGTGTACCTTCGTAGAAAGCCTATGAATGTAAAATCTTATGAACATTTCTACTCCCATCTTCATTCATCCATGTTAATTGTGAAGAATGTAAGGACTGGGATAAGGGAAAGTGGAAGACTTTGCAGACCCACTTAGATAAATTGCAACATGACCGACTGAGGAAGGCTACGGCAAGGGCTGAAGCTAGGGCTTCTGCTAGTTCAGTTAATCCTCCAAGAGTTGATATCGCTGCTTTGCCTATCCCTTCAACACTTGTGACGGCTTTTTCTCCCATTTCCAGTCCTCCGACTTTTCCTTTTACTCCGTTACCTGGCTCTTATTCTTCTGAACCCAATGCCATTGCCAGCTTAGAAGTGCTTGTGGATCAGAAATTTAATTTGCTTGTTAATACTGTTTCCCAGATAGGTAATTCTGAGGAAGTCCTGATGGACAAATTTAATAGTGTTGGTGCAGTGCCGAGTGCAGTGTCAGTGGAGGCGGCGGCTGTTCGTCCCACTGATGCTCTTAGACCAAGGTCCTTGCTAAACTCACCTTGCTCACCTTGGAGGAAGCAAACTGCCAGCCCGAGGGAGGTTGGTGGGGCTTGCCCACGAGCAGTGTCGCCTCATCTGAACCTGTTGTCTGCCAATCCCAGGCTGCAGAGGACTACCGTTGGCAAGGCGTCCGGTGGCTGCTCATGCCCTGTTGTCTAGTGATTCAGGCTCTCTTGGGCCCAGTAAGCGCAGTGGATGTTTTACGAAGGTTTTGAGGTCATTGAAAAGGCTGGGCGCTTCGTTGGAAGTTGATTCACCCCCATCTTGTCAACGAGCTTTAGAGAGGGAACGTAGCCCACTCCCTTCATGTAGTTTTTGGGGGTCCAGTTAAAGACTATCACTCCCATTCAGTGTCTAACGTGCATTCTGACTCCAAAAGAGTGTGTGCGAGTCCCGTCCATCGACGTAAAGTGTCCGAGCCCCCAGAGTCTGAAAGTGTTGTGTATGAGCACCCACTAGAGGATCGTTCAGTGTCTGAGCACTCAAGCTCCCATCATATGAGCTCGCTGTGTCTGAGTGCCCATTGCATGAACTTTCAGTGTCCAGGCTTCCAGTTCGCAGGCACCCAGTGTCTGATCGTTCTGAATTGGAGGATTCAGTGTTGTAACGTTCAGCGTATGGACGTCAAGTCTCCGAGCACCCATCATATGAATACCTGGGAGCCTAGCGCTCATCATTTGGCCGCCCAGTGTCCACTAAGAATGTGGCGGTTTCGAAATGTTCTGTGTCTGCTCCGACAACAAGTGGGTGCCTAGTGTTCGAGCGTCCAGCGCTTGTGAGAACTTTCTTTTTGTCCACCTTCCAGCAAGCATGCGGTCCCGCAGGTTAGAGCTTCCAGTACCTGATACTTAAGGTGAGTTTCCTTCAGTTGTGGAAGACCCATCATTGGCGCAGATTCACCTCTGACTAGACAGAGTTTTGAGCCTTCTTCAGAAACCAGCTCCTGTAGCTGAAGAACCCATGGATCCTCCGATGTCACCTGTTTCCTCCAACGAGGAACCAGTGGAAGAGGAACAACCTATATCGAATTATTCGGCTCTACTCTGGTGTTTCCTGGTCTGCTACCTTTTGTTCTTCTCTCCAGCCATCCCTTTGTCTCCGGGATCAACCTTTTTGATGCGACAACCTGCCGGAACTGCCAGGCTGCCTCGTATGGTTCTGTCTTCATCTTTGAAGAAAGCTTTTGTCCGTATTGACGACTGGTTATCGGAAAAGAGGGATGTCAGGAAAGCTGTGTTCTGTACACCTCCCTCTTGCTTGATAGGGCAGAGGTATCTGTCGTATGCAACCGGAGAAGCGCCTTCCTTGGGAGTCTCTGCCTCCTCTCAAGGGGACTTCTCCAGTCTCATATATGCTTCTCGTCGCTCTGCTTTCTCCTCAGCCAGAGTTCTCTTTACTGCATCAGAGCTGGACCATCTTGTTAAGGACATTTTTAAAGTCTTTGAGGTCTTTAGTTTTCTGGATTGGACTGTTGGGGCTCTAGCTATGAAGATAGAAGACTGCACTACTCTTCAAGAAAACTTCGCGTCGGACTGGTTGGGACTTGGGAGTCCTGGCTTGTGCTGATAGAGCATCTTCACCACAGGAGTTCTGAAGAAACGAGGCTTGTGGTGCTTGTTTACCGTGAAGGGGAGTACTACATCTCAGTGTTCTCTTCTTTTTGCCCCCTAGACAAGACCAGTTTATTTCTGCAGGAGACTCTGGAATGTGTATCAGCAAAACTCCAGAAGAAATCGACACAGGACCTTCTTGCACAGTCCACCAACAGCTCTAGGTTCCCTGCATGAGCCACTTCAACTGCCACATCTGCTAGGATGTCTTCGCCTTTGCAGCAACAGCCCTTCTGAAGTAATAGAGGTCGATTCTATCCCTGACTTAGATCCAACCTCCAGACCCATCAAGAAACCTGTCACCAGGTCATCCCCTCGAAAGTGAGTTATCTGTCCTCTGTGTTCCATTGGGAGCGAGACTTCTTCATTTTTGGACCGAGTGGAAGAACAGGAATGTAGAGTCATGGGTACTAAAGGTCTTAAAAGAGGGCTATGCAATCCGTGTCAGGGAGAAACCTCCCTTAGTAACCTCTCCCATCAGGAAGTGTCAGCTCTACTTGAGAAGAAAGCCGTGGAAGTTGTCAAGGATGTAGACACAGGGGTTCTAGAACTGCCTCTTCATGGTTCCCAAGTCATCAGGAGGATGGAGACCTTTCCTGGACGTCAGTGCCCTGAACTTCTTCGTTCAAACATCGAAGTTCAGAGTGGAAACGAGCCATTCGGTCTTGTCAGCCTTCCACCAGGGAAACTGGATGGTCACGATTGACATGCAGGATGCGTACTTCCACGTTCCAGTTCACCTGGATTCCAGGAAGTATCTGAGGTTCGTGTTCCAGGACAGAGTCTTCCAGTTTCGGGCGCAGTGTTTTGGCTTCTCCATGGCCCCTTGCGAAACGGTTACATGTTATGGGGATAAACATCTCTCTGTACCTCGATGACTGGCTCCTACACTCCCCCTCGAAATCTCAGTGCACAGAGGACCTTCAGAAGACAGTTTGACTTGCTCAAGATCTAGGACTATTAACCCTTAAACGCCTATTGGACGTATCATACGTCGACTAAAATTGTCTGTTGGGTACCGAGTGGACGTACCGTACGTCGACTACAAAAAATTTCAACCTTCGGTCAACTTTGACTCGACCGAAATGGTCGAAAAACGCAATTGTAAGCTAAAACTCTTACATTCTAGTAATATTCAATCATGTACCTTCATTTTGCAACAAATTGGAAGTCTCTAGCACAATATTTCGACTTATGGTGAATTTTTGAAAAAACTTTTTTTACACGCACGGCGGTAACTCAGCCGAAAATTTCATAAATTCTTTCATCATTTTGTCGTAATTTTTGCACTGTTCTATATTAGCTGTTACATAAAGTTTTATATATGAAAATGTGCGCAATTTCATGTACAATACATCAAAATACAACCCATGGTTGTAGCTTTTATCAGTTTGGAAATATTTTCATATAAACCACGATAACTGCCAAAATTTCAACCTTTGGTCAACTTTGACTCGACCGAAATGGTAAAAACGCAATTGTAAGCTAAAAACTCTTACATTCTAGTAATATTCAATCATTTACCTTCATTTTGCAACCAATTGGAAGTCTCTAGCACAATATTTCGATTTATGGTGAATTTTTGAAAAAACTTTTTCCTTACGTCCGCGCAGAAATTCTTTCGTCACTTTGTCGTAATGTTTGCACCGTTTTATATTAGTCGTTACATAAAGTTTTATATATGGAAATGTGCGCAATTTCATGTACAATACAACAAAAAATAACTCATGGTTGTAGCTTGTATCAATTTTGAAATATTTTCATATAAATCACGATAAATAGAAAAAATTCGACTTTCGGTCAACTTTAACTCGACCGAAATGGTCGAAAACTGCAATTGTAAGCTAAAACACTTACAGTCTAGTAATATTCAATCAATTAGCTTCATTTCTCAACAAACTGGAAGTCTCTAGCACAATATTTCGATTTATGGTGAATTTTTGAAAAAAACATTTTCTTACGCCCACCCAGTTACGCATTCATGCATCATTTTGTGATAATATTTTCTCTGTGTTGCTTTGATCGTTTTAAAATTTGTTATGTACCAAAATCATCGCAATTTAGTGTACAATACAACTAAAAAAATTAACTCATTAGCTTTAACCGCTTTTTTACAGCGATTTATATACAATTTTTTTTTTTTTTCGCTGTCATATATTCCAATATTTATATATGATAATGATATTTTTTCATTTCTGATGGTTGCATACTAAACTTCAGGCAATGACAAAAAAATGAGCCAAAAATGAACTCTTAATCTTGAAAACTAAGCGTGCTGTGATTTTTTGAAAAAAACTTTTTTTCAGCTTCGGCGCTAACTCACCGAACGCCGCCGGCATACGGGAGACGTTTTTGTAAATAGGGCTTCGGCGTTAAAGGGTTAATAAATTTCAAGAAGTCTCAGCTAGTCCCGACTCAGTTTATTCTATATTTGGGGACAGCGATAGACTCTGAGTTTGTGGGCTTTTCCGTCCCAACAGAGGACTGGATTCAGAATTGTCTCCGAAAAGTCTAAGACTTCATATCTCGCCCTTCCTGCTCAGCCAACGCATGGCTGAGTCTTCTGGGAATCCTCTCTTCCATAGAGAAGTTTGTTCCCTTGGGCAGGTTGTGCACAAGAGTGCTGCAGTTTTATGTTCATCTTCAACAGTACCCCCGAAATCAAAGAGGACCTTTGGTGGTGGCTGGTGAAGGACAGGTTTGCAACAGGGAAGTCTCTGTCCCCAATGAGCCCCAACCTAATGTTATACTCAGACGGTTCAGATCTGGGTTGGGGGCTCTTCTCAACGGCATGGAGGTTTCAGGAATGTGGTCTCCAACCGAAAGGAGCCTCCACATCAGTGTAAAAGAATTAAAGACAATTCATCTAGCACTTCAGTATTTTGCAACGCAGACTTTCAACAAGACAGTGGCGATCCATTCGGACAGCATGACTGCCCTGGCTTACATCAAGAACCAAGGAGGGACTCGTTCTTTTTCGCTCTACGAAGCAACCAAGGACTTTGTTCTGTGGGCACTAAGTAATGAGACCCAAGTTGTGACCTGCTTTATCCAGGGGAAAATGAACGTCCTGGCAGACAAACTGAGCAGTGACAAGCAGGTTCTACCGACGTGGACACTCAATCCACAGGTGTGCACCAACCTGTGGAAGCTGTAGGGAAAGCTGTCGATAGACCTGTTTGCATCGTCGAGGAACCATCGTCTTCCTCTGTATTGTTCCCCTGCTCTGGATCCACAGGCATGGGCGACAGATGCCATGCTGCAGGATTGGTTGGATCTCGATGTATATGCCTTCCCTCCCTTCAGCATGGTGAGGGAGATATTGAAGAAGCTCAGCACTCACAGCAATGTGTCGATGACCCTAGTCGCTCCCTTTTGGCCACACAAGGAGTGGTTTCCAGATCCCCTAAGCCTGCTGGCGGATTTCCCAAGACTACTTCCTCAGAAGAGAAATCATCTCAAACAGCCACATTTTCGCAGATTCCATTTAGTGTTATCCACTCTCGCTCTGACAGGCTTCAGACTGTCAGAGCGAAAGGATTTTCAAGGAAGGCTGCAGAGGCTGCTGCTAAGTGTAGGCAACGATCTGCTGCTGCAGTCTACCAAGCCAAATGGACAGTCTTTCGGAAGTGGTGCCGAGAGCGGAATATCTCCTCTTCTCAGACATCTGTAGCCCAGATTGCAGATTTTCTGTATATCTTAGAACCTTTAAGGAGCTAGCAACATCCACCATCAAGGGTTACAGGGCGATGTTGAATTCTGTATTCAAACATACAGGAGTGGATCTGTCTTCGAATCAAGACATTGGCGACTTGATAAAGTTTTTCAGTACTAGTAAGCAAGAAAAACATTTGGAAGTCGCTTGGAACTTGGACGTTGTCCTTAAATGGCTATCAGGACCACCGTTTAAACCTTTAGGATCATCCTCGTTTAGGAATCTAACGAAGAAGACTCTATCCTTGATGGCTTTAGCTACGGCTAGGAGAGCTAGTGAGCTACGTGCTATTAATAAAAGAGTAGGCTTTACTCAGAGTAACACTGTATACTCACTGATTTTGGGTTTCTTGGCCAAGAATGAGGACCCGAATAACCCTTGGCCACGTTGTTTTTCAATCAAGAGCCTGTCTGAAGTACTGGGTCCATCCGATCAAGAGAGAGTCCTCTGTCCTGTAAGGGCCTTACGAATGTACCTAGAAAGAACCAAAAGTCTTATAGGTTCCTCCTCAAACCTTTGGCGTTCAGTGAAAGACCCCAGCCATCTATTGTCCAAGAATGCATTGACATTCTTTTTAAGGTCTGTGATTTCGGAATCACATTTGGGGGTTCAGGACGATTTCCTGCCTTCATGTAAGGTCAAGGTTCATAAAATAAGAGTGGTGGCTACGTCCTTGGCATTCAGATGTAGTCTGTCTCCCTCTTCAATCTTGCAATCAACATATTGGAGGTGCAAGTCAGTGTTTGCCATGTTCTACCTACAGGATATCAAAATGGTGTATGAAAAATGCAGTACTTTAGGTCCGTTCTTCGCAGCTGGCATGGTGTTGGGGAATGAAGGATAAGAGGAACACTTTCTTTTCCTCTGTCCACTCTCCATGAATAAGGATAGTTGCACTTCTTGGGAAGTCTGGTGAGCACAGAGTTGTGAGTGTCACCAATCTGTGGTTTTTATGGTTTTGGTTAAAATTTTATGGTGGTGTAGATTATATTTCTGGTAATTTTTCCGTTGTACTGCGCTTAGGGCAAGTGCATATACACACATTTATTTATGTGTTTTTTGGATTGTAAGCTTTGGCAACCTGCAACAAACTCCTACGTTGCAAAGCACCCACTCAAGTAGAGGTGACCCTTGGCTCTACCGCCATGCCACTACAGGTCGAGAGGAGCTTCGACCAGAGGCAGTACCCCTCTGCCATTGCTCTCTCACCAGGTAAGGTTACAACAAGCATTTCATGATGCTAGCTAATTTTCTATTACAAATTCTTCATATCTGAGTTTATTTTTGGGCCATACTGTATACAGTAAACCCCCATATTCGCATTCTCACGATTCGTGGACTCACACATTTGCGGGTTTCTCTGTGGAACATATCTACCCATTATTCGCAGAAAATTTGCCCATTCGAGGTATTTTTCACTGAGAAATATTCACTAATTACTGTATTTTCATATTTTCATGAATAAATGCACTTTTTGTGATAAAACTATTAAAATACTCAAGTATAAGCATTTTTACATGGTTTTTCTTGTGTTTAAATTATCAAAATGGGCAGTTCTAAGTGTTTTTAGAGGGGTTTTAAGTATTCGCAAATTTTAGCTATTCGTGGGAGCGTGCGGTACGCATCCCCCACGAATATGGGGGGTTCACTATATGTCCATTCATCTCACCTTTCAATGTGGGATTCAGCTATGTAATTATTTGGTAAGTTACTTATATAAAAATGACAGTTTTATAATAAAATAAATTTTATATATACTTACCAAATAATTACATGATCAGAGCCCTCCCTCCTCCCCTCTCATGGACATAGAGCATAAACAAATTGAGCTTTTTAGCTATGTTGTACCTATTCTTCCTCAAAAGTGGGCGGGGCAGTCTACCTGCACCCAAAACAAAGGAGCACTACCGCAATTTTTGAATTTTGAGCTGCCGCATAAAGTAGAAACTATAGCTATGTAATTATTTGGTAAGTTTACTGTATATAAAACTATTTTATAATAAAAATGTCATTTTTATCCTATTGCCAACTTACTGGCATTGCCTGGACTATTGAAAATGTAAGATATAACTTGGTTTTCAAAAATAACTTCAGAAAAGTATTAGAAATTTCACAAAGAAAACTGTGGATGCATTTTTGAATTTCATGCGGTCAGTGTAATAGAAAAAAAATGTCGGACAAAGTGGAAAAGATTTATCAGCAAGAACAAAAAAGCTTATATATAATGGTAGAACATGTAAGATGCGTAGTAGGTTGTTTGTACAAATGAATGATTTTAATTAAGAAATAGAATGGACTTGTGAGAGAGGTGAGAAATAATGAGCAGGGAGACAAGTACTGCTGCTTTATTGATAAAAAAAATAGCTGCTTACAAAGCGGGATGCGGACGTCTGCGTAGTGCGCAGAGATTGCTGATACAAAGATTTACAGGTGACCTGAGGTCAAACTAGTTCCTTAAAAAATAGGACAGGTCCATACAGAGAACATAGTGATAAATGATGTCTGACATGAAATAAATAACTAGTTACTTGTACATAATACATGATTGCTTGGAAAGACAACATATACATAATTTATAATTGTGATGATAAGTATATATTCCGCTCGACCTTAGGTTGTGGAAAGGCACCGCAGAAAACGGGATGTTCTCCACAGAGAACACGTTGAGCGGGGACTTTACAGTACTCCCCCCCAAAGACGGAGTTAACGTCTGATTAAACCAGGTATCTCATGGGGCAATGAACGGGGCCTTTCTTGATGTCAACTGGAGAGGGTGGTCACCTTCCCTGATGTCCTCTGCAGTGGTTTGTTGCAGTGCATTTTCATCAGGTTTCTGGGTTTTCTGGGGATGCCCTCGCCTCCTTCCTGAGACCGAGGTTGTTTGAGGGGCTGCTGTATTCTGCAGGAGATCTTGGGGTCCGCCTCCGTTGCCCCCCTCCAGGAATGTGGGTTTGAGACAATCTATTGACACCCAGTCTTCCTTCTGAGCCGAAGGGCATGTCCTTCCACTTCAGCAACGTGATGGCTGTACGGTAGGCTGGGGTCTCAGGGTCAGCACCTGATGGTGCAGGTGAACTCTGCGATGGCTGCTAGGTGCCGCTGCTGCCTAGAGGACCATGCGTCGCCCAACTTCGTGAACGTGTGGACCGGCGGCTGGTGGTCGGTCCGTATTGTGAAGGGCGTCCCCTCTAGGAGGAACTTGAAGTGCCATACCGCCTGGTATGCTGCAAGGAGTCTCCGTCGAAGGTGCTGTAGCTGGACTCAGCGGGGTTTAGCCTCCTACTGAAGAAGGCAATGGGCTGAGGGGTCCCTCTGATGATCTGTTCCAGAACTGCCCCGCAGGCGATGTTGTTGACGTCTGTCGTCAGCTGGAGGGGAGCGCTGGGATCCTGGTGGGCCAAAGATGTTGCTTTCGCGAGGGAGGCCTTCATCAGGAGGAAAGCCTTCTACAGGTCAGGTCCCCACACTAAGGTGTCAGGGGGGCCATGCTGTGAGCGATCCCCGGAATGAATCTTCTGTATTAGTTGACCATCCCGAGGAATTCTTGTACGGCCCTGATGGTGGTAGGGGTGGGGAACTTCTTGACAGTTTTGACCTTCGACGACATGGGGCGGATGCCCTCTGGGGATATCTCGCCGAAGGTGCATTTGTCAAACCTGACAACGAGGCCATTCGCCTGTAGGCGCTGCAGGACCTCCCAGATTTGTCGCAGATGTTCCTCCCGGGATCTGGAAAAGATTAGGGTATCGATGTAGCAGACACAGAAGTCCAGGTCCCCCAGGATGCTGCCCATCAACCTCTGGAAGGTCACGCCCGCGTTCCTCAGGCCGAAGGTGGAGAAGGTGAAGACGTAGGACCTGAAGGGTGTGACGATGGCGGTCTTGAGGATGTCCTCCGGAGCTACTGGGACCTGAAAATAAGATTTTAGTAGGTCCATTTTGGAGAATATCCTGGCCCCTTGGAAAGAGGCCGTCAGGTCCTGAATGTTCGGCAGGAGGTAGTGGTCCAGCTCTGTTGCCAGGTTGAGCTGCCTGTAGTCGCCGCAGGGCCTCCAGGTGCTGTCTGCTTTCTGCACCATGTGAAGAGTGGAAGTCCACGGGCTGGGAGCCTTTTTGCATATGCCCATCCTTTCCATCTCTGTGAAGGCCTTTTTGGCCTCCTGAAGGCGCTGCGGGGGAAGCGGTTGGAACTTTGCGTGCGGCGGGGTGCCCTTCATCTTAATATGGTGGTACAGTATATCCCGTGTTTGGCAGGAGTCCCAGGCATCTGGCAGAGCTTGGGTTTGAAGACTTCCGGGAACTCCTTCAGGAGGGAACCATACTGGTGAGGCGCAATGGACAGATGGCGGGCTCCCTGGGGCCTGGCGACAAGGGCAGGGACTGGCAGGACTGGGTGTCTAGCAAGCGTTTGCGGCTGACGTCAACTGCCAGACTTGAGTGGGCGAGGAAGTCCACCCCTAGGAGTGGAGTCCTGATGTCCGCGATGATGAACTTACAGTTATACCTCCGGCCAAGGATGGAGATCAACAGGAGCTTGGTGCCATAGGGGAGGATGGGGGACCCGTTTGCGGCCGTCAGGCAGGTAGTCGGGTCCGGCAGATATCTGAGGTCCTCTCCTGAAGGTGGAAACACCGAACGCATGGCTCCAGTGTCGACCAACATCATCCTGCCAGAGATCGCATCACGGACGTAGAACCCTACAGGTAAGGGGCCCCTGAGTATTTTTGTTGTTGCTGCCACAGCGGCCTTTGGGGTTGGCCGCCGCCTCCTTCATTTGTTGAAGGGAAGAAAGTGGAAAGGGCAGGGGGCTTTGCACTTCCAGGCGGTTCTCCCGAACCTCTGTTGGTAGTGGCATAGCCCAGGCTCTTCCCTCTTCTGCTGGTGGGACGACCTTTTCTGCTCAATGGAGTTGATGGGCTCTGTGGTGGGGTCCTCCGGCAGGAGGCAGTTGGCGGAGTGTGCGGGCATGGTCGCCTGGTTGGCGGCCTTCGTGGAGTCCATTAGCTGCTGCGCCAACATGATTAGGTCCTCAACCGACAGGGTGTATGCGTCTGTGATCTGCCCACGGACCTCCGGCAGTAGCTGCCGCAGGAAGATCTTCCTCAACAGACTGATATCCTTGCACCTGCCGCTGCTGTCAGTCTCAGGGAGGAGGAGGAGGAGGTCCTGGAGGGCGTGCCACACTTCTAAGAGGTTTCCCCCCCTGCCGGGGGTTAAGGGAGCTCTCTTGGAGACTGGCAGGGAGCAGGTCTCGATGAGAGTGGATTTCAGTTCTTGGAAGGTGGCGGGGACCGACATCGTCATCAACCATGGGGCGATCTTCTTATAAATCTCCTCAGGGAGGGCGTTAATGGCAATGTCTGCCTTCAACACCTGGTCAGTCAGGCCTGCTATTCTGAATTGCCCCTCGACCCTGTAGAACCAAGACGCTGCATTCTCCCTGGTGAATGGCGGCAGCCTTATGTTAAGGGCGACTTTCGGTCCGTCAGGGGGGCCATCACATGGGGCAACTGTACCGGTGTGGATGTGGGCGCAGTAGGGGGTTGTGAGAGGGAGGTGTCTGCCTCCGAGAGGTTCGCAGTAAATTGTACATGGTTGGGAATGTCTCCGTCCATGCTCTCTTCGCGCTCACTTGGAGTGTATGGGAACACTCACGCCAATACACACTGGGGGAGCGTGCCATGTGGGTCCGCTAATGACGTTGGCAACCTGCCGACAAGGGTTGGTTAATGCCCGAATGCTTTGTTAGAGCACCGTAGTTAGCCCATTAGGGGCGTGGATTAGGTTCATTAGGCCAAGACATAGTCGCCCTTTGGGTCCGTTAATGGCTAGTCGCCGTTTGGGTCCGTTAATGGCTTTCGGGAACCACTCCGGGGGTCACCACTGTGAGAGAGGCGCGAAATAATGAGCAGGGAGACAAATACTGCTGCTTTATTGATAAAAAATAGCTGCTTATAAAGCAGGATGCGGACGTCTGCGTGAGTGCGCAGAGACCGCTGGTACAAAGATTTACAGGTGACCTGAGGTCAAACTAGTTCCTTGAAATACAGGACAGGTTCATACAGAGAACATAGTGATAAACAATGTGATGATAGATGTATATTCCGCTCGACCTTAGGTTGTGGAAAGGCACCGCAGAAAACGGGATGTTCTCCACAGAGAACGCGTTGAGCGGGGACTTTACAGACTGATGCAAAAGAAATTTTATATTATTCTTTGGTAAATCGTAGCATATTACAATCGTGTTTAATAAAGAGAAATTTTAATGATTTGATAAGCACCAATTGACAACTATAAATTTGGTGAATGTTTTGTAAAAAATATTTTATATAGAGTAGCATCTAAATACTTGGTTTTTTCTGTTGATATGGCTGTCCTCAGTTTTAGCCATGAAGGGGTGTAACTAATATAATATAGTAAACCCTCGTATTCGCGGGGGATGCATACCACACCCCCCTGCGAATAGCTAAAATCTGCGACACACTTAAAACCCCTCTAAAAATGCTTAGAACTGCTTATTTTGATAGTTCTAACAAAAAAAAAAAAAAACTAAAAATGCTTATACCTGAGTATTTTAACAGTTTTATCACAAAAAGTGCATTTAGTCATGAAAATATGAAAATACAGTAATTAATGAATATTTCTCAGTGAAAAATACGCGAATGGGTTAATTTTCCGCAAATAAGGGGTATGTGTTCCATAGAGAAATCCACAAATAGGTGAATCCATGAATCGTGAGACCGCGAATACAGCGCGTTTACTCTAACATGAAAATGCTAGGCAGGTTTGTTTCTTTTTTTCATTCTGAAATATATATATATATATATATATATATATATATATATAAGGGATATATATATATATATATATATATATATATATATATATATATATATATATATATACATACATATATATATATATATATATATATATATATATATATATATATATATATATATATATATATATATATACATACATATATATATTATATATATATATATATATATATATATATATATATATATATATATATATATATATATATATATATATATACAGTGATCCCTCGTCTGTCCGTCATGGATAATGGGGGCCAGAACCCCCGCGATAAGTGAAATTCCAAGTAGCATTGGCCCCTCCCTAGGGAGGCATATACTGTATATACATGGTATATATTTAAAGGCTTTACTGTATAGCCTTTCCTTGGACTGTTATAAACACTTCCTATGCACTTAAACACTGTATTACTATTTTGATCTCCTATCACAGTAATATGCATAAAAAAAAAGATCGTCCCCATATTTGTAATGTTTACGTTCTGAGAATCAGCTGACTGAAGCTGCTCACTACTAACAAAAGAATTAGGAAAATAATTTTTAGTTGCCAAAAGAAACAAAATTTATCAATGAAATTATTTTTAATTCTGTACATAAAAGATTATGATACAGTAATTCATATTTCATTGAGAGAGAGAGAGAGAGAGAGAGAGAGAGAGAGAGAGAGAGAGAGAGAGAGAGAGAGAAATGGTGTGTACTGTACAGCACAGTAGCTTGGGACGAGACTAAGTCTTGACTAAGTCTTGACAAGCTGGTGATGAGAGAGTATACAGTATCCTTGAGTTGCTTATGTATGAAATTCGGATTTTAATTATTTTTACAGTGATTTAAGATGAAACATCAACAGTGATAAGATATTCTCTTATGTACCACTCACGTGCCTTGTCCGAGTGCCTGTATTACTATTTTGATCTCCTATCACAGTAATATGCATAAAAAAAGATCGTCCCATATTTGTAATGTTTATGTTGTTTTGAGAATCAGCTGACTGAAGCTGCTCACTACTAACGAAAGAATTAGGAAAATAATTTTTTAGTTTCTAAAAGAAACAAATTTGTCAATGAAATTATTTTTAATTCTGTACATAAAAGTTTATGATACAGTAATTCATATTTCATTGAGAGAGAGAGAGAGAGAGAGAGATGGTGTGTACTGTACAGCACAGTAGCTTGGGACGAGACTGTATACAGTATCCTTGAGTTGCTTACGTATGAAATTCGGATTTTAATTATTTTTACAGTGATTTAAGATGAAACATCAACAGTGATAAGATATTCTCTTATGTACCACTCACATGCCTTGTCCGAGTGCCTGTGGGTATATACTGGCTTCCAGTCCTTAAAACGGTCTCGCAAGCCGTTCTTCTCTCACGTAACATGATGAAACATCGCTGTTTTCCGCAATATGGCTGCCGATATGGTGGTACTTTTTAATTTTAATTTTTCGATGAATATTTCTGAAAAATCCACGATGCAGTGAAGCATCTTTTGTTTAACTTCATTTTGTACTGAATTATATGTCATAATGCAATGAACCAACAGTACTAGCAGATATTAATAATTATTAATGGAATTAATGAAATATTTGGGTCTTCATATATCGCGACTATTTTTGAAATTTCCGGAAAATCCGCCATATATTTTCTCTTATAATATACATACGTAATGGAAAAAATCCGAAAGTCGTGAATCATTTTCAGTTGAACCGCTAATAGCGAGGTTCACTGTATATATATATATATATATATATATATATATATATATATATATATATATATATACATATACAGGTATATATATACACAGTATTGAATTTTTTGAGGGGATGGCACCAAAGCAGCAACCTTTGGGTATCTTAGCAGGTTTCCAGCCCTTACCCTTTTCTCTTGACCCCAGTAGACATTGATATAACCATTCACAGCTGGTGGACTGATGGTGTGCAGCATTTTGGGCATGATTCTTAGTCTAGCAAATGTGAATCCAGATTACTGATGCACCTCATGAGGTGTATGGTGAGGTTCATTATATATATATACAGTCATACTCCGAACTTACGCGAGGTTAGGTTCCAGAACCCCTCCCGCAGGGTGAATTTTCTCGTAAGTTTGGCATGGTCTCTAAAAATGCTAATAAATGCGTATTTCTAAAGTTTAAACACTAAATATGACCCTAATCATGCTCTCAAATTGTTAAGTTAACTTTTAAATGAAATTAAAGTTACTGTAATTTCATTTCAAAGTTAGCTTAATACATTACCCTTAAAAAAGAGAAATAAATGGTTGACATAAAAATTGAGAGTTGGAAGAGGATTTCTCTCTCTCTCTCTCTCTCTCTCCCTCTCTCCCCCCTCCCAACCCATCTTTTTTTAGAAGTCATCTCAACCTCTTTTTAACAACTTCTTTATTCTGGGTCTCTTTCTCTTTGTTCTGAAATGCTTTTTCATGAACAAACAGTGTTTTCTATTTTGACTAATACAACACTTAGTTATTATGTCTCTTTGTTTTAGAACGTATTTGCAACACTAGCGGATTTACACTTTGTAGACAATACAGGTCAAATTAGATCAATTTAAACTATCTACTGTACAGGTAAAGACATACAGAGAATTAATAAGTTGTAAAAATGTGTGAGCGCTAACTATGAACGAGAGAGAGAGAGGTAAGGGTTGTCCTTACTTAAGAGAGTGAAATTATTTATCAATTATTACGGAGACTGAGAGAATAACGAGAGAGAGAGAGATATCCTTACTTAAAATATCAACTTATATTATTTGTGAATTATTACGTTGAGAGAGAAAATTATTCTTATGTTAGATATCAAAAGATGCAAATTCAGTATTAAACTAACTTTTAAATGAAATTAAAGTTACTGTATTTTCATTTAAAAGTTAGCTTAATACATTGCCCTTAAAAAAAGAAATAAATGGTTGACTAAGAATATAGGAGTGTGTGACTCTCTCCCCCATTCCACTGATCTATTTTTACAAGTCTTCTCAACCTTGTTTTTAAAAACTTCTTTATTCTGTCCCTTTCTCCTTGTTCTGAAATGCTCTATGTCTCTATGTTTTAGAACGGCGCATTTACAGTTGGTAAACGGTACAGGTAAAATTAGATCAATTCAAAATTATCTACTGTACAGTTAAAGACATACAGAGAAACAGTGCTGTAATATGTAGGTTGGCTAACTTCGAATGAGAGAGAGAGAACAGTTGTCCTTGCTTAAGAGAGTGAAATTTTTTATGAATTATGATGGACACACACACACACAGAATTACAAGAAAAATTTGACCACTGATTAGCAACATTCCCTTTCTTGTCACGTTAAATGACATGTCTGACAGTTTTTGCCTTCAACCTTCTTACAAAAGACGAGGGAAGAGTTTGTTTGTTCAAAATAATACGAATTTTGTAATTACAGTTTTATTATTATTATTATTATTATTATTATTTAATTTTATTAATCTTATTAATATTTGAAAATTAGTACTTATTATTAGGTAAAAAGTTTATCATACAAATAAACATATCTGTATACATGTACCATAAAAATTCATCTCACTAAAAGAGAGAGAGAGAGAGAAATTATTACTTTTAATAATATTTAATGTTATTTAATTTACACATAAAAGCTTGAAAACTCATAAATTACATAAAAAATTAAACAAACACTTTTGCAGGGTTTCTCAGTGTTCGCAAATGTTTGCGTGTCTGTGAAAACCTTGTGTGTGACCATTAATTAGGTTCCAATGAAAAATATGTATATACAGGCAGTCCCCGGTTAATGGTGGGCTCAGTTATTGGCGCTCCGGTTTTACAGCGCTTGTCTAACGACGAAAATCGGCAATTTTTGGCACCGAAAGTCGCCAAGTTCAGCTTATTGGTGCCAATAATTGAGTATTGGCGCCAATACATACCTAACAGAGGCGCCAATAACCAAAAATATGCACTTTTCGGTGCTGATAAACCCCAAAAATTGCCAATTTTCGGTGCTGATAAGCCCCAAAAAATCGCCGAAAAAGTCCCTAAAATTGCCAATTTTCAGTTAGCGGCTATTTTCAGCTATCATTGCACCCTTAGAACGGAACCCCACCGATAACCGGGGACTGCCTATATATACAGATATATATATATATATATTTAAAGGACACATATATGCATTTCATAGCTTCAATGCTTTAAGATGTTATCGTGGAAGATTCGAAAGAGATGGTACTGATGGAAGTCGTCAGTTGCAAAATCTTTGTATTCAGCAAATAGTTTGATTCCTCAGCTCTCTCTGCGAGAAGCTCAGCAATATTGGGGATCAGGTGATCTCCGGAGCGTTATGTATATTCGTGAGTACGTGCGTTACTTTGATCTAGATTATGCCAAAATCTGCCCTAAAAGTGAGTTTGATCGTTCATTAACGTGATAGAACTGCAGTTGTCCAGTCATAGCTTTGGAGTGGTTCCAGGCTTTGAAAATCGGCAGATAAGGTAGAGTCTCAAATCTCTGTTTTTATGGGAGAAAATTGAACTGGTGATTTTTACCATGACTTTCTGATCATTATGAACTTTTGAACTGGTGTGGGAAATTTAATATGAATATTTATACCTCTTTTATATTATTATTTTGTTATGTTACGTTTGCCATATATTGGCTATGCATTTTACACTTTCCATTATTGTGTTTTGTATTTCATGTATTTTTGGGGGTTTTCTATCATGTTTAATTTTTTCGACAGATGTCTGTGGGCTTGTGGTAGACTTTTTTTTTTGGACATGACTTTTAGTTATTGATTTGGGAGTATGTGTGATTTTGGGTATTTCCAGGCTATTAGCCATAGTGAGACTTCTTTAATCAGAAGTGTTTTGCAGTTTAGAGTTTAGTTATCTGACTCGATAATTCATTTATTATGCATTTTAATCTTTGCTTTGTTTTATTCATTTCTTGTTGGGTTATTTGAATAATAAACCTATTTTTGTAGAAACGATTGTGTTTCTTTAAATAGTCCATTTAGTTGCTTTGAGAGAATGAGTGAGGTTAGGGTGGATGAGCTTTGGTAAACGATGAGAGAGAGAGAGAGGGATTCGAGAGAGAGAGAGAGAGGAAAAAATGCGTTCCCTGTAACATATATATATATATATATATATATACTGTATATACAGTAAACCCCCCGTATTCGCATTCTCATGATTCGCGGGCTCACGCATTCGCGGGTTTCTCTGTGGAACATATCTAGCCATTATTCGCAGAAAATTTGCCCATTTGCGGTATTTTTCACTGAGAAACATTCACTAATTACTGTATTTTCATATAATTTTCATGAATAAATGCACTTTTTGTGATAAAATTAAAATACTCAGGTATATGAATTTTTACAGAGTTTTTCTGTGTTTAAACTATCAAAATGGGCAGTTCTAACTGTTTTTAGAGGGGTTTTAAGTATTCACGTTTTAGCTATTTGTGGGGCGTGTGGGACACATCCCCACGAATAATGAGGGTTCACTGTATATTCATGTATATATATATATATATATATATATATATATATATATATATATATATATATATATATATATATAATATAGTCACAAAGTGTTCCAAGTACCTGGTTATTATACTTATCTATCATGGAATTCAAAACTTAACTCACTTGCAGCCGGATGCCTGAACTCTCATAACAAAAAAATATGACAGTATTCTAAAGGCAAGTGTTTCCTTAAAAAGCTTATCAACAATGTGAGGTATCAATATTTAAATACACTAAATATTTAAGAG
>NC_089745.1:21821824-21881824 GCF_040412425.1 Macrobrachium rosenbergii | reverse complement strand
GCCCTAGGAGAGCTGTTAATCAGCTCAGTGGTCTGGTAAAACTAAACTATACTTAACCTGGTTATTAAACAAATATTAAAACCGAAATTTACCTCACTTCAGCCAGATACTTGAAACCTCATAATATTATGATTGAACACTCTAAAGATAACATTGATCCCTTAAAACTTGCTTAACACTTGAAAAATCAATCTAAGTTTATCAAGTTATGGGTGAGGTAACAACTGTTAAACAAATAAACTAGGGGGAAAAGGGCATCTCCATGAAACAATATAATTTTTCCCCGGTTCTAATTCACTTCAATAAAATCAAAGGAGAACATTACAGATATATCACTTGCCTTGTACACATACACAAATACCTCTAATCACTGGTGGTCAAAATGAAACACTGTGCTGTTAAAACTTCAAACAAACAAATTTATTTCTAAGTTAAAAAGTTATAATTAGAGCTCACAATTTCAAAAAGATTTACTATTACTTGATAACAGTGTAAGATTTAATTAATTCTTAAAACAAGTTTAATTCACAAAACTAATTTATCAAGAAATTAAGTCAACTGAGCAAAATTCAAACTATTAAGATTTATTCCAAAATTGAAAAAGAAATCTCAAGAAATGGAAATCAGCACAAGTATTCAATGTTAGCCCTTGAATGCCGACTGGACGTATTTTACGTCGACAAAAATTGTCTGTCGGGTGCCAAGTGGACGTAAAATATGTCGACTACAAAAAGTTTTTTTTAAATATTCGCAGAAAAATACTGATAGGCCTCATTTGCAAAAAATTTTAAATCACGTTCCTTGAGGGATGCTGGGAGTTCACGGATCAAGCTGTTTTGTTTACAAGCGTGACCCAGCTGCTTATGCATGAATTTCTTTCTTATCCCAAAAGAAAGCATCAGCTAACTCTGCTGAAAATCTCAGAAATTCTTTAGTCACTTTGTCGTAATTTTTGCACCGTTTTCTATTAGTGTTTACATAAAGTTTTATATATGGAAATGTGTGCAATTTCATGTAGAATACAACAAAAAATAACTCATGGTTTTAGCTTTTATCAGGTTTGACATATTTTCATATAAATCACGATAAGTGCTGAAATTTCAACCTTTGATCAATTTTGACTCTACCGAAATGGTCGAAAAATGCAATTGTAAGCTAAAACTCTTACATTCTAGTAATATTCAATCATTTACCTTCATTTTGCAACAAACTGGAAGTCTCTAGTACAATATTTCGAATTATGGTGAATTTTTGAAAAAAAACTTTTTCCTTATGTGTGTGCACTAACTCTGCTGAAAATCTCAAATTCTTTAGTCACTTTGTCGTAATTTTTGCACAATTTTATATTAGCTGTTACATAAAGTTTTATATATGAAAATGTGTGCAATTTCATGTAGAATACAACAAAAAATAACTCATGGTTGTAGCTTTTATCAAAATTTTGGCATATTTTCATATAAATCACGATAAGTGCCAAAATTTCAACCTTCGGTCAACTTTGACTCGACCGAAATGGTCGAAAAATGCAATTGTAAGCTAAAACTCTTACATTCTAGTAATATTAAAGCATTTATCTTCATTTTGCAACAAACGAGAAGTCTGTAGCACAATATTTCGATTTTTGGTGAATTTTTGAAAAAAACTTTTTCCTTATCCACGCTAACTGTACTGAAAATCTTGTAAGAGCCTGACTCCGTCTCTTCCAAACACGTGTGTGTTCGTGTGTTCGTCGTCCATCGGAGTGGACAGAACAACAAGAGTGTCTTGTTTTCTTTCTCTAAAGGAACACGATTTCAACCATACAATATTTCTGTCTGTTTCTCCCTAACCATTGTTGTCTTGATGTATGTACAATCACCACTACTTGCATTGCCATGCAAGCATTCTAATCATGTATTCTTAATGTTCCAACGAATCTTCTGTATCAAACTTTGTGTGTGTTTCTGTTTGTGAAGATGCCAAACGTCTCGCCACTCCGATGGACGACGAACACACAAACTAACACGTGTTTGGAAGAGACGGCATCAGGCTCTTACAATCTCAGAAATTCTTTAGTCACATTGTCGTAATTTCTGCACAGTTTTGTATTAGCCGTTACATAAAGTTTTATATATGAAAATGTGCGCAATTTCATGTAGAATACAACAAAAAATAACTCATGGTTGTAGCTTTTATCAATTTTGACATTTTCATATAAATCACGATAAGTGCCAAAATTTCAACCTTCAGTCAACGTTGACTCGACCGAAATGGTCGAAAAATGCAATTGTAAGCTAGAACTCTTACATTCTAGTAATATTCAATCATTTACCTTCATTTTACAACAAACGAGAAGTCTCTAGCACAATATTTCGATTTATGGTGAATTTTTGAAAAATTTTCCTTACATGCGCACTAACTCTGCTGAACATCTCAGAAATTCTTTAGACATTTTATTGTAATTTTTGCACCATTTTATATTAGCCGTTACATAAAGTTTTATTTATGAAAATGTGCGCAATTTCATGTAGAATACAAAAAAAATAACTCATGGTTGTAGCTTTTATCAGTTTTGAAATATTTTCATGTAAATCACGATGTGCCAAAATTTTTTCAACCTTTGGTCAACTTTGATTCGACCGAAATGGTCGAAAAATGCAGTTGTAAGCTAAAACTCTTACATTTTAGTAATATTCAATCATTTACCTTCATTTTGCAACAAACAGGAAGTCTCTAGCACAATATTTCAATTTATGGTGAATTTTTGAAAATTTTTTTTACATCAGCGCATTACCAATTAATGCATAATTTTGATAATATTTTCTCTGTTGCTTTGATCGTTTTACAATTTGTTATATACCAAAATCATCGCAATTTAGTGTACAATACAACGATAAAAAAATAGCTCATTATCTTTAACCGTTTTGCTCACAGTGCGGTTTGCATACAATTATGAAATTTTTTTTTCGTGCTGTCATATATTCCAATATTTATACTGTATATGATAATGTTTTTTTCATTTCTGATGGTTGCATACTAAACTTCAGGCAATGAAAAAACAAGGAGCCAAAAATGAACTCTTAATCTTGAAAACTGTGCTGTGATTTAAAAAAAAAAACTTTCTTTCCGCTTCAGCGCTAACTCTCAAACCCTGTCGGCATACGGCAGACACTTTTGTAAATAGAGGCTCAGCGTTTAAGGGTTAAAGTATCAACACATAATTTTTGGTAACACTGAAATTATAAGCACATGAGAATAATATGAAAATAAGGACATATTAAAACTTAATATGCAGCAGAAAATATACCAAGATTACATCCACTTTTTAAATGATCATATTCACCTCTTACCAAAATCACAAATTAACTTTTTACCAAAATAACCTCAAGTTTTTACCATGGTAAAAAACAAGCAAATAACACATTACCTTACTCCTCTCTGCACTCCATTACACAGCTCCTTATTCCTCAGTAAATACGCTTTACACTGCCTGTATAATGCAAGTATTTTTAACCATTCACAAAACTTAAATGTTTTGTGGGAGTGACCATAACTTACGCCCTTCTATATAAGGATGGGTTGAGAGAGAGAGATTGCCACCTTATCCTACCAGCTCCCTGTTCTAACTAACTACTTTTGGTTCACTAATGCCTGCTACGACTCCAAACCTGAGTTGCCAGTTAGTCATTTAAAGTAAGAGGTTACACTGAAAGAATGTTAGAATAAACAGAGTTCCTCTCTTTACACTAGAATAAACAGAATACAGAATTTCTTCTTCTATATAATAAACAGTCTATTCTTGGATTTATTCTTTGGCTCAGAAAGCAATATATGTTTTGCCCCTTATCTGAATGATGGGCAGCTAACTTCCTTCCTTGACACTTGTTTAAACAAACACAGGTCTCTGAATGAGTCTCTGCTATCAACCTGTCATCCCTTATCAAAGATAACATGAGTACCCTCTCTCGCATACCTGTTTCTTGTGCGGTTAGGCACACAACTGTGCAAATATGACCACAGGATGATCTTATCTGATCTGGTCACAAAGATAGCTCTCTTTACAGAATCTGAAACTCCATCTCGCACAAAACATATATTACAAACACAAAAGGATACACAACATATGTAACCATTGCACAACAACACACATTACAAAATCACCTCATTACACTTCACAACACATGAGATATCTGAAAGAAAAATATAAATACAGGGCATATTATTTGTACAGAATATTCACACACGCACACACATTATATATATATGTGTGTGTGTGTACAGGCAGTCCCCGGTTTATGATGGGTCCGGCTTACGACATTCCGAGGTTACAATGCTTTTCAAATATATTCGTCGGAAATTATTTCCCGGTTTACAATGCACGTTCCGGGGTTATGATGCGTTGTATGCCGATCCAACGGAAGAAATATGGCTCCAAACAGCAGAATAATCAAAATTTGGAGGTTTTTTTGATGAAAAACTCAATAGAAATGCAGTTTACATCATTTTCAATACACCCAAAGCATTAAAAGTAAGGTTTTCTTAGGATTTTTGATGATTTTCGGTTTATGACACGGCGTTAAAATGGAACCCCCGTTTTAAACCAGGGACTGCCTGTACATACATATATATACACACACACACACACACATATATATATATATATATATATATATATATATATATATATATATATATATATATATATATATAAATACGGTAGAACTTTGGTTCTCGACTGTATCAGAACTTGACATACTTGGATTTTGATGTGAAATTTTGAATAAATTTTGCTTTGGAGCTTGAACAAAATACCGGAATCCGACCCAGTACACCAAGTGATTTTTGTTTCGTGTATCAGTCAGTTGGTGCTAGTTGACGTTGTTCTCACACATCGTTTAAACCCTGCTCAGCTGTGCTTCTAGTGTTTTGATTTATTTCCTTAGTTTTTGTGGCTTTTTTGTACTGTATTTTGATAAAAACATGGGTCCCAAGAAAGCTAATGCAGACAAGCAGGAAAGGAAAATGGTAAGAACCACAATTTAACATAAAAAAGAGATTATTGAAAAGTATGAAAGAGGCATTCCTGTGACTGATTTAGTGTTTCAGTTTAAGCTACCGAGACCCACCATAAGTACATTTTTAAAGCACAAAGAGGCAATAAAAAGTTCTAGTGTTGCTAAGAGGGTTACGAGTTTGACAAAACAGAGGCCTCTCACAATAGATGAAATAGAGAAATTGTTGTTAGCAAGGATAAACGAAAAACAGATTGCTGGTGATAGTGTTTCAGAGGCAGTACCGTATTTGCAGTCGTAGAAATTGCACCTCGCATATAGAATATCTTAAAGTGATTTTGTAGGGAAAAAATGTATGATTCTGTGCTTGAAATACAATACAGGCACACAATCCTTTATCCAAAATTCTAAAAACCAAAAATCTCTGAAAACCGAAAACATTTTGAGAGTAGAATGCCAGTTCATAAGGTTAGTGGTTTGGCATGCTAACAGCTGACCTGAGTCACTTGGGTGTGTGCTGCTACTCAAAGTATTTTTCTTACAGAATCCCAAGAATTGACTTTATAAAATCCCAAGATTAACAAAAAATCCCAAGTTAATAAAATAATAGTACATCTGCCAAGCCTTAAAGTCCTAAATAATCTCTCTCTCTCTCTCTCTCTCTCTCTCTCTCTCTCTCTCTCTCTCTCTCTCTCTCTCTCTCTCTCTCTCTCTCTCTCTCAATATTTGGCTATTTCCAAGATGGCTGACACTTTTCCAAAATGGCAGCAAATTTGCTGTATATTTCAAAAAAATTTTATTTCATAAGCCTATAAAAGTTGCATACTGTCCATATAATGATTGAGAATTTGTATTTTGGCATTCTTACTGTCATGAAGAGATAAAGTGAACCCTTCTTTCCAATATGAGCACCATATTTCCAAAATGGTCACCAAAGATAAAAAAGTATGCATATCCTGAGAGAAACCAATATGTTTTATGTATCAATTAGTTTTAGCAAGTGCAGCTGCAGAGAGCTGTGCAGCTATGTCCAGCTTTATAGCACTTGTACCTGCCATGGCATTCTTTTTGTAGCCACACTTATTCAGTTCTTGGCAAGATTTTGCTACTATTGGCAAATCTGTCCAATACGGAAACCAGGTGCCATCAATCTGTTGCCGTCCCCAGTGTCTTGGACTGGGCAAAACTGGATGACACGCTAAAGATTGGCACCAAATGTGGTGCCCTGCTTGAAAGGCAGCTCTCTTGCAGTGCTCTCTAAGAGCAGCCCTTGTAGGGGGAATGCAATCATAAGCTCTTTGCTTTCTTGCAAAGAGATCAAGTCTAACCTCATTTACATTTTTATACGAACTTCATCTTCTACAGCTACTGGTGTTGAACTTAGTTTGGTGAAGGTGGGTGTGGCACACTGAAACACAGTCCATGTTTGCCATGCAGACTTCTTCCCCTTTCCATGAAAGGCAGACACCGTGTCACACCCGCTAAATGCATGGAAAAAGGGAAGGGCTGAGCCTTTTGGCCCCATGGCTGCTACAATTTCATGGATAGGTATCCACCTCATGTCTTTTCCTCTACCAGATTTAATCCATAGTTTGTCCAAACCAGTTTTTTCTATGCTAGATACTGCTATGATGACAACGTCAGTGTCTGTACTACATATGATTGCACTTGAGATATCTTCATGCTTTGCAGCATATATAACATGTAAAAGGACTCTAGTATCTGCCTCTTCGTGAGTGCAGCCTTGTAGGTCAGCAGTCTTGTGCAGCTTTGCTACAAAGTGCAGCACCCCTTTAGTGACAATTATGCATGATGTATCATCTGCTTGAGATGAAATGATTGTGTCTGCCAAATATGCATATAGTTCAGTTTTGTTGTGGTCATTCTTGAGGAAATTGGCCCAATTGCCAGGAGTTTTCACTGTGCTAATTACTCTTCGGCGAACTCCTGTGCCTCTTTTTTGTCTTGTTTGTGCTTTAATACTGCCTGTCATATACACATCAAATACAATGTGTTTGCTTGTACTTCTGTATGTGCTTCTGAATCTTGGATGGGACTACTACTTTAGCATAAGACTCAAATGTAGACCCCTTGTTTGGTTTCAGAGCATTTATAAGAGCTGCACCATCCATTATGATAACATCAGCGGTAGGCTGTTTGTCAGAGATGTCTGATGCATGCTGTTCTAGTAGAGGCAGCAGCTGTGACTTGGTGCCCTGATGCATCTGTCCATTCTGTGCCAGTGATGGTGGGCAATTTTGATTTTCATGTTGAAAGAATTCATTTAAATCTCACTGTCTGTTCTGGCATGATATGAAGAGGTGTGAGAATAGATTACTGTACAATCATCCTTTATGGTTTGCAGTGACTGTTTGCCCTTGGATCCTGTAGTAGACATCTTGTGACTGAACAATAGAATTTTGTTCTAGTGTACTGGTTCATAGAATTTGCTGGGTGTCTTGAGCCTCTCAATAAAGTTTGTGAATTGTGTCTGTCCAAGGCCCTTCATAGATCTCAAGGATTCACTAACTTTGCTGTCCATAATTTCATGACTGTCTAGCACAATCAGATCCACTGAATCTTCCTCAAAAGGGTTGCCCATTTCTTTGATTACTTTTGCCAGATTTTCAACCATTTCAAGAAACCTTTTCTGCACAGTTTGTTTCATCATGATGCTTACCCTTAGATTTTGGATCAGCATCACTTCTAGTTTCAAATTCAACAATCAGGCAGCTTACTTCAGGACCAGCCACCGTCCACCTTCTGAGAGCATCTTCATTTTCAAATATGCTAACGGCTCCCCCATCTCCTTTCACATGAGCATTATTCTGCTCATGTGCTTGGTCTATAGCCATTGAGGAAAAAGGCCAAGTGGTTTTGTGGACAGTGAAATTTCCCTTTGTGAATTCATCAAATGTGTCATTTTGTAGAGCCTCCATGCCCCTCAAATGAATTGAAAGCCACCTGGCGTAATGTACATGGTCCAGGGCAAAGAGGAAAGGAATGAGTTCCTGCAGCACATCTTTGTACAATTGGAAATTAGACTCTCGGTATGACCTGATAAAAACAAACTCTAGAAGTTCTAGCTGAAGCACAAGATTCCAAAAGTAGAATTGGGGACACTGATTCTCGTTTTCTGATCCAGCTTTCACAACTTTGCTCAATTTCTTCTTCTGCTTCCTAGATATATGCCATATAGGCAGCTTTTCGCAGCTGATATAAACTGCAAGCTGTCACCTGGTGGGCTAGACATGTCTTCTTCAAATGTTAAGCAGAATTAAACGACTGTCTTTCAAGAGATCACCCAGAATTTTGAATGCTGCCATTTCTATTTGCAGCCCTCCTAACATAATAACCATATCACCATACTACAATGGCCAATCCCATTGGATTTGCTTAGCAATTGCAAATAGTGGCTGATCAACTGCTAGAACTGGGGTTTGGCCAGGATTGAGAAACTGTGTGGTTGCTCTTGCAATATCCATGGCATGTTTTATCATTGCATCTGAATGAGCTGCCTCTTGAAAAAGAGGCAACTTTGATGACAAGCTTATTTCAGATGGGGCCTGTCGCTTCTGAGAAGCGTGATGTGCTGCCCAAGATATGGACACAGGATTTTCACTCCTGTCCGACAGACTGACTTTCTCAAGCCATTCATACTCAAGAGAAAGATGCTTTGAAAGCACAACCTGTTGGTATCCTGCACTTCCACTGAATGAAGGAAGGGGATTCTCATGTTTAAAGTGAGCAGGAGGTACATTTGTGTAATATTCAGGAAGAGAAGGTACTTTTTTTTTTACTTTGTTCCACTTTGGATGATTTGGGCCAAGTTTCTGTCCTCACCCTTTTCATCAGTGCTGGGGTGCTGAAACAAAGATATGTCTGTCACTTGGAAGGATGTTTGTGCAGTTGTGGCACTTGGATTATGGTCCAGATTGTCAACAGCACAAGTTGTAAAGGGCCCTTTTCTTAGTGTAGTGGGACAAACTTTTTCTTCCTCCACAGCTCTTGTTACAACTGCTTCTCCTAACCATTTAGTCAATTCCAGAACTGTATCATAGCTGATGCTGATGCTATGGTGATGGAGTATATCAATTAATTGACGCTTCCTGGTTTTTGCAAAGACCAAGAGACCAGTATATATTAGAAACAGAGGTTCTCTTAACTTGGAATGTCTGGAGAATGTTGAAGATGCTGGATTCTTTTGACAGTTGAAGTGCAAAAGTTGTGCTAAAGCTAGATCAGTAGATGATGTTCCATTTTTAAGTTGGGATCTTATATCGCCACTGTTTTGTAGCACACTTACAAATTCCAACAAACTTGGTGGCACAGATTCTCCTCTAGTGTCTGCTGTTAAGGTTCCATCAAATTCTATCTCCTGTTCAAGCATCTGTTTCCTGAATATCTTAGCTGCTTTGGCCACGATTAGTGCATCATTGTAGTCACATGCTGTGGCTAGGGCTTCTCCGATTTTCATTTTGTAAGCAAACCAAATTTCTCTTCCCTTTTTAAAGTCCTCCAGTTCTGGGATGCAGGCAAGTATTTGTTCTTTCAACCGTGTTCGGTACACAAAGGAAGCATCAACATTTAGCTGTTCCAGTCTTTATTTGTACAAATCATAAAGCTCTACCATTGTAAAATAGCAGCACCCATCTGTAGTCATGGCCAATCGTAAATCTTTGATTGGTGCTGGTTGGTCACAAATAAAGCATATTCCTTCTTTCACAGTCTTAGATTCTTCTGCATCTTCTTCATCTGCCTTCTGGCTACTACGTGTAAATTTTGCTGATGGGACATCATCACCTTCTTTGTCTCACACAATGACTTCCTTTTCCTTTCTAGTTTTGTTGTTAGGAACTTCAGCATGCATGATTCATGATATGTTGCTTTGTTATTTTCAAAGGTCTGCAGAATTCCATCACTTTCGTCAAGCATTTTGGGATGAAATGGTGTAGGCATTGCATTTAACTTATAGAATTCAGGAATGTTTATAGCAAGGGTAACATAGCCAGCATCAGATGCATCAACTAGTCTTTCACGTGTGTCCTCTTGGCACAAGCAACAAAGCTTCCAGTTAGTCGTACTATCACCCTTCAGGAAAGACGTTGATTTCCAAGATTGTCCTGCCATTGCTTTTGTTCTATAGGCCGAGGGTGTATCCTATTACCACCTATATAACGTACATGCACTTTCAGATATGGGATACAACTAGGCTCAGATATATCATAATCCTACCCATAGCCCGATCATTCGTTTAATGCTGTTTAATTCCTGTATCATCTGTACACCATCTAGAAGACTAAAGCCCCATCTTCCTTGGCTCAGCTCTCCTGCGCTGGCACATCCTGTCAATTCAGGTGCAGCTGTTTAACTTTGAAATGGGGCTAGCTAAATAGCATTTGGGAAACTAATAACAAATCTCTGCCATTGGCTAGCACTGAACCCCATGCTGAGTTTCACAGCTATAGTGTCAACCAGTGTGCCCTGGTAGTACACTGACACTACACTATTACACTTTTACATTAAGCTTATTACCCATTTTTTTCTAAATGAGGATGAAAATGAATTAACTGGGGATTAATTGATTTGTAATTTACAAAAATGAACTGATCAGGCTGAAGTTACCCCAAATCCATGTATTACCCAACCTTTAGCCCCATATATGAGCTTAAGTACCAATTTTTGGCATTTTGGCAGACATTTTTGATATAGTGACAGCCATCTTGGATATTTCTATGCAGAGAAATGATGTATTTACATATAAAAGGCTTGTTTTTAATATTTTAATATAAACTGGGATTGACTTAGGGATTTGAATGTGATTAATCAATTAAATATCAATATTCAAATATCCACAGGACGCCATTTTGAAAACCTGTCGGCCATCTTGGAAAATGGCAAAATTTTCTGTGGCCGGAGGTTGATAGTTAGACCAAGGGACAAGAAGAATAGTTGAGCCAAGTTTCATGCTTGTATCACCATTTGGACTTTTTCCTTACTTTTTTGTAGTTACCTACTCCACTAATACAGCTAACTTAAGTTTCTTTAACCAATAGGTATTAGCACACGCACACAGTGTGTATGTACCAAGAGTTTTGCACTCAAAGTAATGAGATGGAATTCATTGTTTTTCATGTAATCAGTAAAATACATACACTATTAAAAACTATGTATTGTATTTAAAACACACCCTCTTACGTCGGCAGCTTCATATGAGCAAAACGTTCTTATCTCGGACAGTATTATATAAAACCTAATTGGCTGGTTGCTTGTCATGGTGAGCTGTTAGCCAAAGGCAGCCCACTACTTCTGTTCTATTTATAGACATTTCGATCACAAATAGTATGTATGGCACTAAGTTTGAATGTTGCCATGATCGTGATTATTTGACTGCTGGTGGAAAAATTACTCAATAATTTGTTTCATATAATTCTTCATGAAAACAGGAATTTAACAGTAATTTTAACTTTAATTAATATAGTGGTATGAAAATCCCACTCAGTCTGTTGTAGTGATGCATCATCACTTGCGAATCCTGTCCCCAAACTGTCCTCAAATTTACAACTGTGAACTGATGACGACGTTAGTAACAATAAAGAACAACCCTCTCCAAGATCGATATGATGAAATGTATTTTATAGTCATACTTATCGTTAAAATTTACAGGTTGAATTACAATTATTTTATTCATGTATACTTTTATGTTTTACAGAGTTTGTTGAAAAATTGTTAGTGTACATATGGTCTTAATTGTCCAACTTATTTTATTATTGATCTTAATTGTCTCACATTCATTTGACAGTATATTAATAGTAATAACTATAATGAATAAATAACTATAATGAAAAAACACAAAAAAGGAGAAAAAATGTTTTTTTAATGTAGTACTGTAATGATGTTTGATTATGCTATTGACCCCACAGTTCCAAAATCCCAAAAACTGAAATCGAGGATTTTGGATAAAGGATTGTGTGCCTCATTGTTAGAGTAGTATACGTACAGTACTCCAGTAGACCCTGTATGAAATTTACCATAAATACATAAACAGCGTTTTTGTTACTGTGACAGGCCACCAGGGTTGCACTGTGGTTTGTTTACATCCACTCATGGCAAATGGCTGAAAGGCAAACTGCTGATGTATCTTAATTTTTTTTGCGCCTACTCAGTGCAGTACAGTGCCTAGCCTAGCCTATGGCACTCACTCTTCTATCGGTAATATGACTGCATTGGATGTAGGGCAGTTTTTTTATACAGCATACATTTAAAAATAAAATAAGTGCGTCTAATATGATATGTTATTTAACTCTGAACTTATTTAACCCTTAAACGCCTACTGGATGTATCATACGTCGACTAAAATTGTCTTTTGGGTGCCAAGTGGACGTACCGTACGTCAACTACAAAAAATTTCAACCTTCAGTCAAATTTTACTCAACCGAAATGGTCGAAAAATGCAATTGTAAGCTAAAACTCTTACATTCTAGTAATATTCAATCATGTACCTTCATTTTGCAACAAATTGGAAGTCTCTAGCACAATATTTCGATTTATGGTGAAAATTTTTGAAAAATTTTTCTTATCGTCATTTTGGCGAAAATTTCAGAAATTCTTATTTTGTATTTTTTTGCACTGTTCTATATTAGCCATTACATAAAGTTTTATATATGAAAATGTGCGTAATTTCATGTAAAATACAGCAAAATACAACCCATGGTTGTAGCTTTTATCAGTTTGGAAATATTTTCTTATAAACTACGATAACTGCCAAAATTTCAACCTTGGTCAACTTTGACTCAACCGAGATGGTCAAAAAATGCAATTGTAAGCTAAAACTCTTACATTCTAGTAATATTCAATCATTTACCTTCATTTTGCAACCAATTGGAAGTCTCTAGCACAATATTTCGATTAATGGTGAATTTTTGAAAAAACTTTTTCCTTACGTCCGCGCCAGAAATTCTTTAAATCACGTTGTCGTAATGTTTGCACTGTTTTATATTAGTCGTTACATAAAGTTTTATATATGGAAATGTGCGCAATTTCATGTAGAATACAACAGAAAATAACTCATGATTGTAGCTTTTATCAGTTTGGAAATATTTTCATATAAATCACGATAACTGCCAAAATTTCAACCTTCGGTCAACTTTAACTCGACCGAAATGGTAAAAAAACGCAATTATAAGCTAAAACTCTTACATTCTAGTAATATTCAATCATGTACCTTCATTTTGCAACAAACTGGAAGTCTCTAGCACAATATTTCGATTTATGGTGAATTTCTGAAAAAAAAAACTTTTTCCTTACGTCTGCGCGCGGTAACTCTGCCGAACATCTCAGAAATTCTTTCATCATGTTGTCGTAATGTTTGCATCGTTTTACATTAGTCGTTACATAAACTTTTATATATGAAAATGTGTGCAATTTCATGTAGAATACAACAGAAGATAGCTCATGGTTGTAGCTTTTATCAGTTTTGAAATATTTTCACATAAATCACGATAACTGCCAAAATTTCAACCTTCGGTCAACTTTGACTCGACCGAAATGGTCAAAAAACGCAATTGTAAGCTAAGACGCTTACATTCTAGTAATATTCAATCGTTTACCTTCATTTTGCAATAAATTGGAGGTCTCTAGCACAATATTTCGATTTATGGTGAATTTTTGAAAAAAACATTTTCCTGACGTCTGCGCGGTAACTCGGCCGAACATCTCAGAAATTCTTTCGTCTCGTCATAATATTTGCACCGTTTTATATTAGTCGTTATAGAGGGATGAATAAATTTGTTTTTATTTAGCATTTCCCAATATTTTCAGATAAATCACGATAAATAGAAAAATTCGACTTTCGTCAACTTTAACTCGTTGGAAGATGGTCGAAAACGTTAGTTTGTTTTAGCTAAAACACTGTACAGTCTAGTAATATTAATCAATTACCTTCATTTTTCAAGGAAATTTTTTAGTCTCTAGCTGAATTCTTCAATTTATGGTGAATTTTTAAAAGATTTTTACGTATGTTCCGTGATTCATGTTTCTTTTGGATGTTATTTTGTCTGTGTTGTCTTTGATCTTTTTACAATTTTTTATATGGAAATCTGTTTTTAGGGTTTGTTACAACTAAAAAAATTAACTCATTAGTTTTAACCGTTGGACATTCAACCATCTCCCACAATTATATGAGTTTTTTTAGTGTCATATATTCAAATATTTATATATGTTAATGATATGTTTTCATCTGATGGTTGTATACTTTTTCAGTGTTTTAAAAAAGGAGCCAAAATGAACTTGGCTTAAAAACTAACGTGCTGGATTTTTGAAAAAATTTTCAGCTGCAATTGAGGTTGGTGGCTGGTAGTGTGACTGAAGAGAGGATGGAAGAGGAACTAGTGAGGTTGCAAGAGGAGAACCTAGATCAAGTTGAGGGGTGAACACCATGGAGATTTTAGGAGTCAGTTGGAGGAGAATAACTGCAATTCATAAGATTACAAAATGAAGAAATGGTTTAGATTTTCAAAGAGTCAGAAGAGAAACAATGGAAAGAGGGTGGATAAAAAAGTTGGAGGGTTATGATGAAAAGTGTGGAAGAAATGATGAAAGGTATATTTAGTATCAAGGCTGTTTTTGGAGAAGGGGCTGTTGGAAATTGAAGCAGGTTCTCTGGAACGTGTGAAGGGGCAAGAGAGAAAGAAAATTAGGAAGAAATTAATGGAAATTGAGTGATGATTACTGATTGTTCTAGGAAGTAAGAAACGCGGAATGAGTGATGGCAACCTGTAAGGAAAATATAATGAAAATTTCCCAGGAAGGAACAGAGGGAATTTTTACAGGATAAGTCAGAAACTTTATGAAAAAGGGAAGTTCTGGGGAAAGGGAAAGGAAAAAAAAAAGAAGGGTAAGGATGATTTCCAGAAGGGCTCTACTTCAGGAAAGAAGGGAACAGGGATAAATTAAGAAAGTAGTTTACAAATAAAGTGGATGGAAAGGTGAAAATGGATAAAATAATGGATAAAAGAGGGGGAAGAATCTTACTGGAGTCTTGAATAATGGCAGTAAGATGAATGTAAGTGCAGAAGTGGACTCTTTGTATTCGGAAGAGGGTTAAAGGACAGAGCCAGTAAAAGAAAAATAGAAAGAAGTGAAATGGCTATGTATGTGAGGGAGGTACTCAAGGAATAAATATAATGAGTATGGAAGTAAACACTGGGATGTGCATGATTTCTTTAGGAGTATGAAAGTTTTGGACTCAGGATAAACATGGGGAAAGTAAGAGTGTCGTGACTGAAAAGAATTAGGAGAGTATTTGACTGGGTTTTACTTGATATGTGTAAAATATTATGAGTGTGGGGATGTTGAGTATGACAAGGTGAAAGCTAGACTAGTTGGAAGCAATTCGAGGATGACTGTGTTAAGTATAAGAGGAAGAATGAATTTGATGAGGCAAGAATGAAAGCTGGAAACCTTGTCACTGTATGCCCAAGTTGTAGGCTGGAGACGTTGGCAAGGAAGAAGTTTGGGGATGATGGGATAGATGAATGTAAGGAGTTACCTCTCAGGATTTGTTAGGGACAGTGCCAGATGGAGTTAGAGAATTTGTGAACTTGGCCTCTGAAGGAGAAGAAAAGATGGGCCCATGAAAGGTTGACTTGGGGAGAAATTTTGGAAATTGTCCAGAAGATTATGAGCTTGACAGGGTTATAAAAGAGAGCAGAAGTGTAAGTGTAAGGGCTGGGGTAGATGAGAGAAGCTACCAGAGTTCGGAAGCTTTAGGGATGCAGTGTTGACTGTCCCAATGAGAAAAGGCCAGATAGTGTAATAGATAATTTTAATGTAAGAGCAAGTAATGTGGAGGTGCCAGGAGGACGAATGATGGGTTTGTAAGGGAACAACGGGTTGGACTTTCAGGTTAGGGATAATAGTGTACAAAGGGAAGGTCGATGAGTGGAAGTCGGCTCAATGACTTCTTGTTTTAGATGTGGAAAGGAAGGACATACAAAGAATGCAAAAGTGTATTTGGGCTTTAGGATATTGTTTCGAAGTGTAATTTTACTTTATTTCGGGACATTTGGTAAGGGAGTGTATGAAAGATAGGGGTTAAATGCTACATATTGCGGACAGGTGGGTCATTTGCTAATGGTTGTAATCTCGATTAACCAACAATGTAATATTTTAACTGTGGTAAGAATGGGCATTATGAGTTGAATGTGTTCAGAACCGAGAATTTATATGTGTTCCTTAATGTGGAATGGAAGGGCATGTATCAAGTGTATGTTTGACGAAAGTGGGTGACTGTGACAGCGATACACTTCGGGAAACTTCTGTGAAGGGGGTTCAAATGGGTGGATCCCTAACAGGATGCAAGTGGTGCACTGAGTGATGCATGTACGTGAGGGGTTGTTGCATGAGGGAGGCTTTCAATGAAAGACATGGGAGTTTGAACATTGTTTCTGATAAGTACTTCAATGATAAGAAAGGGAAGAATGTGTAAACTGAATGGTCAAGAAGTTGTGTGATCTGGCTGGTGGTGCCAAAGTGGAAATGAATGATAAAGCGTTCAAACACTCTGGATTTCTTGCCTGGGATGGTATGGATAGAACGTTATAGCATATGCTATTATTTGATATAACTGAGTTGACTGAACGTGTCTGCGGTTAGTTATCAGTGTTGGAGGTGAGCTCGATTTGTAAGAGTAAGAGAGCGTGCAGATAATATCGCGAGTGATTGAAAGCATGAATGAATCGTTGCAAGAATTGGAAAGGTCAATGATATGCTGTTAATGGGATGGGTTAGTTGAAGAATTGGGGTTTCAGGCACTATTTGGGAATTCTTTTAATAGTATAGATGATGTTTCAGCTGGATTTAATTGAGAGTGGTAATGCCAGTGAAGAAGATTCCGTGAATCTGAGAGAGAATGGAGGAGAAGATGCAGGACTTGAATGTTGCTAGAAGAAAAATGATTTGCTGAGAGAATGATTGCTGCCCTAGGCTATCTAGAGGACCTGCTAGTGAGCATCCATGGGTGTTCATTTAAGGCGATTTGAAAGAGGTGTGAAAGGTGTTGGTTGGGAAATGCTAAAAAAGGGGGAGAAATATAGAGGGATGAATAAATTTGTTTTTATTTAGCATTTCCCAACGTTTTGGATTAGAGAAGAACCCTGAGAGAGATGTAATTGTCGATATTGATGGAGTGCTTCGGTTGTTGGAAGAGGGTGATGACTGATCGTTAGTTTGTTTCAGAGGCGCCTGTCTGTCTGTGAGATATGTGGTGATAATTTTTGGTTTTGAAGGAGTTTTTTTTTTTAGTCTTGAGCTGAGTTCTGTGAGAGGCGGATATTGGTGCCTCCGTAGATTGTTGTATCTTCCGTCATCTCGAGTGTTTTCTGTTGGATGATATTGTTGTCTGTGCATGTGTCTCTTTCTTTTTGCTGGTTTTTTTGGTTGTTTAGTTCTGTTTTCCCAAAATTTGTTTGTGTAATTTTTGTCTACTGTGGCCTTGTGACTGTGGACATCCTCAACTTCTCCCAGCAACGGGAGGATCATAGTCAAGTTATTGTATGTGGTTATATGTTCAGTGTATCTGTGTTGTGTATTGTTTTTTGTGTTTTAAAATCCTCCACCCATCGTTAGGGTAAAGTTTTATATATGAAAATGTGCGCAATTTCATGTACAATACAACAGAAAATAACTCATGTGTTGTAGCTTTTATCAGTTTTGAAATATTTTCATATAAACCACGATAAATAGAAAAAATTCGACATGGTCAACTTTAACTCGACCGAAATGATTCCTTGGCTTTCAATTGTAAGCTAAAAAGTGTCTACAGTCTAGTAATATTCAATCAATTACCTTCATTTTTCAACAAACGGGAAGTCTCTAGCACAATATTTCGATTTATGGTGAATTTTTAAAAAATGAACATTTTTGACGTGCTCTTCATTCTTCCCTTCAAATATCATTTTGTGATAATATTTTCTGAGTTTGCTTTGATCGTTTACAATTTGTTATATACCAAAATCATCAGGAAATTTAGTGTACAATACAACTAAAAAAATTAACTCATTAGCTTTAACCGTTGTGCTTACAGCAGCACGATTTGTATACAATTATATGAGTTTTTTTTTGCTGTCATATATTCAAATATTTATATATGTTAATGATATTTTTTTCATTTCTGATGGTTGCATACTAAACTTCAGTCAGTGACAAAAAGGAGCCAAAAATGAACTCTTAATCTTAAAAACTAAGCGTGCTGTGATTTTTGAAAAAATTTTTCCTCTTCTTCGAGCTAACTCACGAGCGCCATTGGCATGAGGAGGGTTTTTGTAAATAGAGGCTCGGCGTTTAAGGGTTAATTGACTCCAAGGGATGAACCTTAGATCAAGAATATTAAGTTAACACCATGGAGGATAATTTAATCAATCTCACTAGGCAACAATAACTGCACTTCATATATATTACATAAATGGGATATGGTTTTACTAGGATTTTCATTAGTCAGTGAATTGGAAACAATGTAGTAAAGCATAACTTTTAAAAGATCCATGAAAAAGATGCACATTCGTTATGTTGGTGTTTGTATAATACTGTTAATATGTGAATAGAGTTTAGTATAATGTAGGCTTGGCTACTAGTTTGTTGATGCAGCACACTATGTTGGCCACCAAATTGAAGCAGCCGGCCATGGCTTGGAGGATTAGCGCAGCGACCAGGAAATTGAAAATTAGTGCGGAAACATTGGAAATTACTCTAAACAGTCAATTTGTGCGGATTACTGATTGTTCTGGACTACTGATTGCCGGATTAGTGATGGTCAACCTGTATATATATATAATATATTTTTACAAATTTCCCATGGGGTTATATGATTTCTAGAGATTTTTACAGGCCAGCAACAGAAACTTTATTTATGTGGCCTTGATGTTCTGGCTTTACATAAAGGGAAATCGTAAAAAAAAAAAAAGGAAAAAGGGATGATTTCAGAAGCTTAGGGCTCTACTTCATAAGGAAATGTTATGTAAACACTTGGGATAAATTAAGAAATTACATTTACAAATAAAGCATTAAAAGGGAAAATGGATAATTGAATAATTAAAAGGCTTGCAACGCTTGAAGATCTTCTTACTGGAGTCTTGAATAATGGCAGAGCACAGTCCAAGATGAGTCCACTGCAAAGAGGTCCCTGTGCAAGAGAGATTTACACATTACACGCCAGTAAAAGAAAAATAAAACACATAAAATGACTCAAGTCTGCACTGAGGGTGCCAAGGACTCAAGGAATAAATGAACACTTTACACTGGAACACTAAACACTGCAAAAGGCACTGAACAAATGGCCCAAGGATGAGAAAACAAGTCTGGGACTCGATAAACACTCCTAAAGGGCAAACTGTCGTGACTGAAAAGGCCTCCACTCGTACTTTATCTTCGGGGGAACGGGGCTTTGGTGTAAAATAATGATGGGTGTTCACACACGGGCACTGTACACAGATTCCTTGGAAGGTCCATTCGAGGATGACTGCAGGACTGGGTCCGCTGTTCGAGAAGAACTGTAGAACTGGGTCCGAGTTGAAGGTGGACTGTATATCGGGGCCCAAGTTCGAGGACTGTAGTACTGGGTCTGCGTCAGGAGTCTGGTGTGGACATCTGGGTGGAGGGGGGGGTGACCTCTCAGCGATTTGTATCACTCACCCGCGCGTTTATGGCTAACTGCAAAGATGTCTCTGTCCAAGGCCCTTTTAAGGCCTCTGTCCAGAGTAGGGGCCTCAGTAATGGGCCCATGTGGTAGTCGGCTAAGGATGTGTCACTCGTCCAGGTGCTCCAGCCATCTGCTTGTATTCCCCAAGGTATTCCTACGGAAAGACAATCTAGCCTGAGTAGCTTAGTTGAACTAAGCTGCTTAAGGGAGTGACACTCAGCCTCTCATCCCTGACCCTATTGACTGTCCCAGGTAAGAAAAGGGACATCGGAATGTTGATAATTTTAATGTGTTGGTGACTAGGTCAATTGGGGTCGCCTGTGCAGCAACGAATTTACTCTCGATAGCTTAAGGCAACTATGGGCCGGCTTTCAGCGATTACTTTACTTTCAATAATTCAAGGGTAAACTAAGGAAAGCTGAATGGCCGCTATGCTACGACTTCTTGATAATTATAATAGCAACGAGCTTTACCCTACTTTTCTCCCAACACGCAATGCAAAAGTATATTTTACTTTTAATATTATTACGAAGTATAATTTTACTTTATTTCCACCGCATATTACGAGGTATGATTTTACTTTATTTCCAACACATATTTTGAAGCAATCTATTCTAACATGGCACATTAATCTCGATTAACTTAACATATCTGTTACTTTTAAGAGTATGTGGTCAAGGTAATTTTGAGGTTGAGTGATAGAACACAAAATTAATTTATATGTACATTCCTTACATTCTAAATGAGAAATTTAGCAGCATGCTGTTAGTTTGCCTTTAAGAGGCTTCTTAACACTACGATACACTTCTCGTGTTACTTCTCTCTCGAGTACAAATGGTGGTACCTAACATGGCACAGTCTTTGTGGCACTGAATGCCTAAGGATGATCAGGGGAAATGACTGGTTCTTGCCTAATGTATAAATTCAATGAAGGATATCATGGGAGTTTGAACATTACATATTCTGACAATTACTTCAATGATAAGAGAGAGGGGAAGGGGGCAGAATGAAGTTCCTTGAATTACAAGAAGGCAGGGGAACATATCACCACCATCTGGCTGGTGGGCCACGCCCTCTGGGCTAAAAGTATTAGTTCAAACACTCTGGGTTTTCTTGCCCTGGGATGGAGTTCTGGGCACTTACTTAGGCCATGGGCTATTATTCGTTATGGTGCTGCGATAGAATGTCTGCGATTTTGTTATCAGTGCCTTTGATGTGCTCGATTTTCCATTTGTAGTCCTGGAGATCGAGGCACCATCGCATTAATCATTTATTCTGATTTCGAAAGGTAGTCAAGTAACGAAGAGGGTTATGATCGGTATATGTTGTTAACAGGAAAGTGTGGTCGGCATGATATGACTCACAGTGTTTCATCGCCAGCACTATTCCTAGCAATTCTTTCTCAATAGTACTATACCATGTTTCAGCTGGTTTTAATTTCTTCGCATAGTATGCCACTGGGTGCCTAATTCCTTCTTTTTCTTGGAACATTACTGCGACTCCTCGGACAGCAGGACTTGCCAATAGCCCTTCTCCAAGTCGATCTTGCTTAGATAGGGGGCACTCCCTAGGCTATCTAAGAAAGCCTCAACCTGGGGAAGGGGGTAATGCTCCGACTCCGTAGCTTCATTTAACTAACGATAATCAACAGAGTCAATCTCCACTGTCCCCCTTTGGCACTATAACTACTGTGGCTAGGCTCTATAAGGCTGAGGTCGAGTTGGAGCTTTACCTACTCCTCGATCCTACGAGTCTTGTCCGGATTAACCCGGTAATAACCCTGGGCGATGGGCTTCACGCCCTCCTTGATATTGATGGAGTGCCGTAGCACGTCCGTGCACCCAAGGGTGACACTGATGACTAGCAAGTTTCAGAGGAGCGCCTCACGGATATCTTCCCTGAGACCTGGGGTGATAACTTCCAGATTCTCTAGAATTTCAGAGTTAATGGCGGGTGTGTATGAGACGGCAGCAGTACCAACTACTGCCTCCGAGGTGGGTGTTTCTTCTTCGGTCATCTCCTCGCTTCGGTCTTGATACGGCTTCAGGAGATATATGTGGAGCCACTTGGCCCTTCGCTTACCACAGTCTACCAGGTAGTTTAGGTTCCCACGTTTTCCCAAAATCTTGTGGGGACCTGAGAAGTGAGTTTCGAGGGGCCTTGTGGCGCCTGTCCGGAGTACTAGGACTTGATCTCCTGTCTCAAAAGAACGGGAGCGGGCGGTCTCATCAAACTTTAATTTTACCCATTCTTGGGTAGCCGCTTCCATAGCCTGGGCTACTACTCAAGCGGCCCGAAGGTCTTTCTGGATATTTGGAAGTTCCTCCACCCAATCTGCGTGAGCGGGGTCCACCCACGCGTCATATAAAAAATCGAGCGGCGCCCAGGTGGAGTGAGCGTATAATAATTCAAACGGGCCATACCCGGTGGTCTTCGAGGGAGCGTGGCGGGCGGCAAAAAGGGCGTACAGGAGATTGTCTTCCCATGAACCACCTCCCTCGTGTTCCAATTTTTTGAGCATGGTCTTAGAGCTATTGACGAAAACGCTTGATGATTCCTTGGCTTTCATGGTGGTAGGGCATCGAGTGAAAGTGTCTGATCCCGTGACTGGCCATGCCATCACGGAATTCTTTTGACGTAAAGTGCTTTCTCTCCTTACCGGTATTGCCTCTGGGTAGCGTGTGAATTGATCAGTGATCGTAAGGCAATGAACATTTCCTGACTTGCTCTTCATTCTTCCCTGTGGGGTAAAATAGTCAATGGCGACGGAGGGAATATTCTTGAGGGGAGCTTTGGGCACCACCTCATTGAGGTTACCTGCCACTTGGCAGATGGGACAGGAGGCGATAAACTGTTTTACGCTCTTCCAGATGCCGGGCCAGTAGAGCTTGTTCTCAACGACACGAGCGATGCGAGCAGCACCGAAGTGCCCGCTAATGCCGTCATGTGCCAGACTCAGCAGACCCTTTTGTAATGAAGGGGGGACTACTACGAGAGTATGGCACACCTGGGGTGGCTCATTTGGGCCCCGGGTCACCTTATACAGTAGATCGTCTTCGTTGAGGAAGGCGTCTTTTGTCAAATCAGTTAGGGCATCCTCGCTGGTTACGAGCTCCCGTTGGAGGTGATGGATTGAGGCGTCTGCCTTCTGCTCTTCTATATGAGGGAGGGTTGGGCAGCTGCGGCTCTGGCGATGAGGAGGGTGGTAGGGGCTGGAGTATTCTTGGCTTTCTGAGGGGCGGGGGTTGGTTCCTGGAGCCATGGAATAGATCCTAGAGACAGGGCAGCGGGGAGCAGGTCCTCTTGCTGTTGTCGGGGAGTCCGTTGGGGGGGCCACGGGCGTGGCTGGTTTTAGGCAGCAGAGAGGGGTGGAGGGGTCCCTCCACTGGACAAGATCTTGTCTGAGGAGGAGGAGGAGGAGGGGTTTCCCTGTTGCGAGCATTTCGGTTATGCCGAAAACATGCTCCCTCTCACAGGCAGCATCACCGGTGGTAACCTTTAGGCAGACAGTCAGTAAGTCCTTCTGATCCCCATTCACCCAGAGAATTGTCATTCGCTCATCTTCCCGAGTAACGGCTCCAGGGGAGACTTGGCTAGGCACAATCAGGCTTATCGCTGACCCTGTATCTACTATGTTGGCCAACTTCGTGGGGGGGGGGGCACTGGTCCCGTCACAAGGGACTTGGAATTGGCGTCACGAGGACTTGATGGGCGTCACAAAGGACGTGGAATTGGCATCACGGGGTGACATGGATTTCCCTAATTTCCCAGGAACAGTCATGATTGTAAAAGAAATTACTTGCTAAAATAAACACATCATGTACGTGGAACTCTCTTGGTCTGTGCTCTTGATACCAGGTTCGGAATTTGTCTAGCACCCAGCTTAGCTTTGCAACAAAGCAACAATAGAGGGGAAATGCAACTGGGCTTATATGATTTTTAGAGATTTTTACAGGCCGGCAACGGAAACTATTTATTTGGCCTTGAAGTTCTGACTTTACGTAAAGGGAAATCGTAAAAATAAAGGAAAAATGGATGATTTCAGGACCTTAGGACTCTACGTCATAAGGAAATGTTACGTAAACACTTGGGATAAATTAAGAAATTACATTTACAAATAAAAGCATCAAAAGGGAAAATGGATAATTGAATAATTAAAAGGCTGGCAACGCTTGAAGATCTTCTTACTGGAGTCTTGAATAATGGCAGAGCACAGTCCAAGATGAGTCCACTGCAAAGAGGTCCCTGTGCAAGAGAGATTTACACTTTACACGCCAGTAAAAGAAAAATATAACACATAAAATGACTCGAGTCTACACTGAGGGCACCAAGGACTCAAAGAATAAATGAACACTTTACACTGGAACACTAAGCACTGCAAAAGGCACTGAACAAATGGCACAAGGATGAGAAAACAATGCTGGCATTCGATAAATATTCCTAAAGGGCAAACTGTCGTGACTGAAAAGGCCTCCACTTGTACTTTACCTTCGGGGAAACGGGGCTCTGGCGTAGAATGATGACAGGTGATCACACACGTGGCACTGTACACAGATTCCTTGGAAGGTCCATTCGAGGATGACTGCAGGACTGGGTCCGCTGTTCGAGGAGGACTGTAGAACTGGGTCCGCATCAGAAGTCTGGTGTGGACATCTGGGTGGAGGGGTGGGGGTGACCTCTCAGCAATTCGTATCACTCACCCGCGCGTGTATGGCTAACTGCAAAGATGTCTCTGTCCAAGGCCCTTTTAAGGCCTCTTTCCAGAGTAGGGACCCCAGTAATGGGCCCACGTGGTAGTCGGCTCAGGATGTGTCACTCGTCCAGGTGTTCCTGCCATCTGCTTGTATTCCCCAAGGTATTCCTACGGAAAGACAATCTAGCCTGAGTAGCTTAGTTGAACTAAGCTGCTTAAGGGAGTGACACTCAGCCTCTCATCCCTGACCCCATTGACCGTGCTTTCTGAATGATTGTCCCAGGTAAGAAAAGGGACAGATCGGAATGTTGATAATTTTAATGTGTTGGTGACTAGGTCAATTGGTGTCGCCTGTGCAGCGACAAATTTACTCTCGATAGCTTAAGGCAACTATGGGCCGGCTTTCAGCGATTACTTTTGTCTTCGTTTAATGTGCTTTTTCCCATTTTTTATATGGGGTAAGCACGATGCCTTCTTTTGAAGGACTTTGATTTTGCATTGGGGTAAACCGTAGCCTTGATTGGCTGCCCTACCTGACATCGCTTAGACCCCGGTAGCGCATGTGTACATGTATCGTACCAATCCCCAGCTCCCTTTCTCCCAGCAGCGAGGAGAGCTGAGCGGTTAGGCCGACAGTTCAAGACGTGTGAGGTGTCTGTTATGTTTCTAGATGTTGGAGTGGCTTTGTTTGTGTGTGTATTAGTCTGTAACACCCATTTGCTTTCGGCAAACCTATCCATTGATTACATACATAATCCCGGGGTGTCTACACGGATAAAAAATTGTCCGCCTCTCTGACTGGTCGGCTGTGGATTTGAACCCGCACCACGGACCTCTATGAAGTCCTAGGCTGCTGCTCTACCGACCTAGCCATTGAGGCTCTCTTTCAGCAATTACTTTACTTTCGACACCTAAAAGCTGAATGGATGCTATGACTTCTTGATAATGATAATTATATATATCTATATGAAGTCCTATATATATATGCTGCTGCTCTACCGACCATATATATATTGATATATATATATATATATATATGTATGTTTCAGCAATTACTTTACTTTATATATAAATATATTCAAGGATAAACTATCGAAGGAAAGCTGAATGGTCTAAAAGCTATGAATTACTATGACTTCTTGATAATGATAATTATATATATATATATATATATATATATATATATATATATATATATATATATATATATATATATATATATATATATATATATATATATATATATATATATATATATATATATATATATATATATATATATATATATATATATATATATATATATATATATATATATATATATATATATATATATATATATATATATATATATATATATATATATATATATATATATATATATATATATATATATATATATATATATATATATATATATATATATGTATATATATATATATATATATATATATATATATATATATATATATATATATATATATATATATATATATATATATATATATATATATATATATATATATATATATACATATATATATATATAAATATATATATATATATATATATATATATATATATATATATATATATATATATATATATATATATATATATATATATATATATATATATATATATATTATGAATATTTTCTACTGTCATACCACAGTATACAGGCATCCCGGTTTCTGATTCCGATATATATTTTCAAATATATTCATCAGAAATTATTTCTACTGTCTGTTATACCATCCGACGGGAGAAATATGGCCCCAAAACGCAGAATAATCATAATTTGAAGGTTTTTGATAATGCAATTAAAAGTAAGGTTTTCTTATGATTTTTGACGATTTTCGACTGTCATTTTCGGGTTCTGACGCGGCCGGAACCCCGTATAAACACCGCCTATATTAAAAAGACCCATAAAACACTATTTGAACATTGCAACCACATATTTTGAGCACTTCCTTCTGTGCCCCTGTTCACTGGCAAAATATGGACAGATGAAATGTTACAAGAGTATATATACAAAGGATATGTAGGTGTAGCAGTAAGTCTCCGTTAGTATGCAGGTGACCGTTTCGCAAGAAGAAGGGAGGGTAAGCAATTCTCTGGTAGTTTTTGGTCTCATTAACTTCCATCTGGCGATGCGTCTGGTGGTCGTATTCTCTGGAACACCTGCTTGAGAAGAGGCCTGACGATTAACCCATCGATGTCATCCAATTTCCAATGTCCTCCTGACAAGTTCATATTGTTGGTTTCATGGATGATAGCAGATTCCAGCATCTTCCTTTTGTAAGGACAGCTACTTTTGAAAACAAGCTCCGTCCCGCTCCAATTTATGGTATGGCCTTTATCCCTGATATGTAGGAAAATCCCCAAACTCTCTGAAGCATACTGCACTGATTGTTAATCTTTGTGAGATGGATCTACCCATCTCCCCCACATAAATCTCATTAAGATTGCTGCATGGAATCTTGTAAACTCTGGCTTCTTTCCCCTTTTTATTTAAGCATACCTTAATGAGGGAGCTCCCAATGGATATGGGATAATGGAAAATAAAAAAGGATTGTTAGACCTGAGTCGTTCTGTGGCTTTTTAGATTTTTTGTCGTACGGAAGCTTTATGTTGTTGTTAAAATCTATTTGTCTGTTGTGAGTGGGACCTCTGTAATATAGGGGAGAGAGGGGTTAATTTTACAGCCTCCCAGAAACTCATAAAGATGGGGTTCCTTTACGCCTCATAATATTTAGCAGGGGCTCTTTCATGTGTAAATTATCAAAATGGCTTGCAGACCTATTATTCTAGGAACCTTCTCATCCTCCCACATCAAACGTGCAGAGGATTTTATATAAAAATTTTAATAGTTTAAACATCCCCTCAAATAACATCAAATGGCTCAGCCTAGACGTCAAGTTATTATCTACCAAAGTCCTGATTGCCGACATGTTGCATTTTTAAAGAGGAAGTTAGAACCATATGAAGACCATTTTCCTCTTGGCATAGATAAAACTCTAAAACTAATCAGCCTCCGTGTAACTAACATGTTTTCTTTCAGTGGTAATTTTTACAAACAAAAATTTGGCTGTAGCATGGGCAGTCCCTTAGCATCCCTTCTAGCAAAACCTGTGCATGGAATATTTCGAAACAGAAATTTTGTCACCTATCAAACCCCGTAATATGATCTAGCTTAGATACATAGATGATATTTTTACTTTCTGGGACAATAGCTGGGGAGACTTCAGTGAATTTTTCAATAGACTCTGTTCGCTAGTTCCGAACATAAAATTCAAAACTGAATGGGAAAAGGATAGAAAATTGCCGTTCTAGATGTACTGATCATAAGAGAACAGAACAGATATACTTTCACAGTATATGGGAAACCAACCTTTGCTGTTTCCTATATTCATTTCCTAAGCTACCATGATGTCTCCTTAAAGCTCATGGTAAGATGCAACTTATTCCTCAGGGGGCTTGAATATGTTCAATTGAATACCTAGATAAAGAACTCAACACTATGCACCAACACCTAATGCAACTGCACTATCCACCACACATTATCGAAAAGGCTATTAACAAAGTGAGTAAAATATATTACAGAGCTCCCACTATATATATATATATATATATATATATATATATATATATATATATATATATATATATATACATATACATATACATATACACAGTACATATACATATATCTATATATAAGCATTAAGCTACAAACGTCCTTTAATTCGCATCACTGTAGTCCTGAGTTCTTGTCTTTCGTGGTTTGAGCCCACAAGACGACGAACTTACTATCAACTAAAAAATTCCCCTTCGGGGGACATATGTGAAAATATATTCCCGAGGTAGAGTGAATTGGATATTAAAAGATGTTTATAGCATAATGCTTGTATGTGAATCACGGTGAAGTGATAAAAATTCATTCATAATGTGGCTGCGTGCAACAAACGCACTACATGGTTAGCATGGCAGAGGTGGGTTGATATCGATTCTAAATACAAATACCCGAGGTCGACGGGGATTTGTAGGTGAGAGTCGGTATCAACTTATACCTCACTTGCTGGCCCTGTGATTAAAATTTGAGTCACTGTAGTCCTGAGTACTTGTCTTCCGTGGTTCGAGCCCACGAGACGATGAACTTATTATCAACTAAAAAATTCCTCTTTTGGTAACACATATGAAAATACTGTATATGATTCCCGAGGTAGAGTGAATTGGATATTAAAGGATGTTTGTAGCTTAATGCTTGTATTAATCACTTGATGTGATAAGAATCATATATGATGTGATATATATATATATATATATATATATATATATATATATATATATATATATATATATATATATATATATATATATATATATATATATATATATATATATATATATATATATATATATATATATATATATATATATATATATATATATATATATATATATATATATATATATATATATATATATATATATATATATATATATATATTTCCACATATAAGATGACCTTTAAATCATTCACAACTAAAAATTGGGGATTGCCTTATACTACCATTCTAAAGATCAAGCCTTGAATTCTATACGAAGTTTGTTGGTATACTAGCCTTGGCCTTGGTGCGATAACCACCGACGTACATGACACAATTCACATTATGAAGTAAACTAATATTAAAAAAACGTAATAAAAGCCTTTTTACTTTATATATTAGTGGAATATTTTGAGGAATAATTCCATATCAATGAAATAAACTTTTATCTGTGTGAGCCCAGCTGAGAAAATGCAAACATAGAGTTATGGTTGCACTCACAGCAACCTTTATCTTTAGGTAACCTTTAAGTAAAAATATTAATTTTTCATTAAAAATTCATTAACATTTTGGATTACATATAACTGTTTAGAACAATTCAGTCATGTGAATGATAATTATGTACAATAATTATCTTACATTAGCGTGTTGTTGTTAGGGGTTGTTTGTGGTTGGCGATGAAATGTAAACAAAACAACGGTTTCCCTTTTAGGTGGCATTGATAGGAAAAACATGATAGAGAATTGGCTTTGTTATTTTGTTTATTTTAAATTTCTAAGGAAACAGTAAGAAAACAGCATTTGTAACATCATCTTTACATAACCAAAAGCTAGCCTAGACACAGATGGTTTTGTAATGTAGCAGTTGTCTTATACTAACAGATATGAGATAAATTCATGAAAATCTGCCACAATTTTTTACCCTGTCTTATCTAAAGGTCGTCTCATACACGGAAATATGTGATATATATATGTGTGTGTGTATGTATATATATATATATATATATATATATATATATATATATATATATATATATATATATATATATATATATATATATATACACACACACATACACACACACACACATACAGGCAGTCCCGGTTTATGACGTTCCGAGGTTACTGACGCTTTTCAAATATATTTGTCAGAAATTATTTCCCGGTTTACGATGCATGTTCCTGGGTTACAACGTGTTAAGCCAATCCGAGGGAAGAAATATGACTCCAAAACGGCAGAGTAATAAAAATTTAGAGGTTTTTTAATGAAAAAATAAAAATGCAGTTTACATAATTTTCAATACACCCAAAGCATTAAAAGTAAGGTTTTCTGAGGATTTTTGACGATTTTCAACAATTTTTTTGGTTTAGGACGATTTTCGGTTTACGACTTGGCGGAAAAACGGAACCCCCGTCGTAAACCGGGAACTGCCTGTATACACACACACATACATACATACATACATACATACATACATACAGTACACAGTAATACCTCAAACTTACATGAAGTTAGGTTCCAGAACCCCTCATGTAAGGTGAGGATTTGTGTAAGTTTGGTACAGTCACTAATAATACTAATGCATACAGCAAATGCTTATTTCTAGTTTAAACCGTAAATATGACAAAATCATGCTCCCAAAGCACTTCAGTTTCATTTAAAAAGTTATTACCATACTATAATTCATCTTTCATTAAAGTGCCAAGAGAGAGAGAGAGAGAGAAATGTGGGTTGCCCTCACATTAAATATCTCTTGAAATTATTCATGAATTATTACAGAGACAGAGAGAATAATGTGAGAGAAGGAGAGAGAGAGAGAGGAGAGAGAAATTAGTCTTGTGTTAGATATTAAAAGATGGAAATTCGTGATTTATGAAAGAGAGAGAGAGAGAGAGATTTTTCAGTATCCTTTGTAGTGGTACAAATTTTATTTGATCGTAAGTGGCAACATATTTGACCATCAAATGGGCAACATTTTCTACCCTTCTTGGTCAATATGTCAAGAATTGACAGTTAGGTAACATGCCCCCCTCGCTCCGATGCTTTGGAGAGGATTGGGAATTGATATGTATTCTTTAAAAATTTTACATAATTTACAATAGAAATGCATGAATGTTGTAATTGTAGCATGGAAAATATGAAAAAATTCATAACAAAGTAACGTCATGTTTATCTATAAAACTACAGTATACAAGAGAGAGAGAGAACAAAAATACAACTTATACGTCAAAGCAAGTACAGTGAACCCCCCGTAGTCGCGGGGGATGCGTCCCACACCCCCCCGTGAGTGGGTCAAATCCGCGAATGCTAAAAACCCCTCTGAAAACACTTAGAACTGCCCATTTTGATAGCTTAAACACAGAAAAACCCTGTAAAAATGCTTATACCTGAACATTTTAATAGTTTTATCACAAAAAGTGCATTTATTCATGAAAATTATATGAAAATACAGTAATTAGTTAATATTTCTCAGTGAAAAATACAGCGAATCGGCAAATTTTCCGCGAATGATGGCTAGATATGTTCCACAGAGAAACCCGCGAATGCGTGAGTCCGCGAACATTGACAACGCGAATACGGGGGGTTCACTGTATTAAAGTACCAGAGAAAGAGAGATGTTGACATCGACAGCTGCTTTGTGATTTTATTATCATGCAGTATTTATGTACAGAATAAAAATAATAAAAATTTTTCATACCAATTTTACACACAAAAGCATGAAAACTTGTAAATTACATAAAAAATTAAACAACACTTCTGCAGGGTTTCCCAAGGAGTTTTGCAAATGTCACATGTCTGAAAAAATCACATATTCCAGTTAGGTTCCAATGAAAAGTTTGCGTTCTATATACATAGTACAGTATATATATACTGTAGATACACACTAATACCTCGATCTTACATGCTTCGAGTTGCGTGAATTCACACACGAACTTTTCATTGGAACCTAACTAATTGGCGTATGTGATTATGTATAAAGTTTTCATGCCAGTTTTGCACACAAAAGCATGAAAACTTGCAAATTACATAAAAAATTAAAATATAACCACTTCTGCAGGGATTCTCGAGGATTTTGCAAATGTCGTGTCTGAAAAAATAGCATATGCCAATTAGTTAGGTTCCAGTGAAAAGTTTGCATATCTGTGAAAAGTTTGCATATCTGTGAATTTGAGCTATATATGTATATATGTGTGTATATATATATATTATATATATATATATATATATATATATATATATATATATATATATATATATATATAGTGAACCATATATATACATACATACAGTGAACCCTCACTACTTCATGTTCGACTATCATGGATTCACGACTTTCATGGATTTTTTCCATTACGTATGTATATTATAAGAGAAAATATATAGCCGATTTTCGGAAATTTCAAAAATAGTCGCGATATATGAAGACCCAAATATTTCATTAATTCCATTAATAATTATTAATATCTGCTAGTACTGTTGGTTCATTGCATTATGACATATAATTCAGTACAAAATGAAATTAAACAAAAAGATGCTTCACTGCATCGCGATTTTTCAGAAATATTCATCGAAAAATTAAAATTAAAAAGTACCGCCATATCGGCAGCCATATTGCGGAAAACAGCGGTGTTTCATCATGTTACGTGAAAAGAACGGCTCGCGAGACCGACGCGCAAGGACTGGAAGCTTCGTATATACCCACAGGCACTCGGACAAGGCACGTGAGTGGTACATAAGAGAATATCTTATCACTGTTGATGTTTCATCTTAAATCACTGTAAAAATAATTAAAATCCGAATTTCATACGTAAGCAACTCAAGGATACTGTATACAGTCTCATCCCAAGCTACTGTGCTGTACAGTACACCATTCTTGTTTCTCTCTCTCTCTCTCTCTCTCTCTCTCTCTCTCTCTCTCTCTCTCTCTCTCTCTCTCTCTCTCTCTCTCTCTCTCTCTCTCTCAATGAAATATGAATTACTGTATCATAAACTTTTATGTACAGAATTAAAAATAATTTCATTGATAAATTTGTTTCTTTTAGCAACTAAAAAATTATTTTCCTAATTCTTTCGTTAGTAGTGAGCAGCTTCAGTCAGCTGATTCTCAGAACGTAAACATTACAAATATGGGACGATCTTTTTTATGCATATTACTGTGATAGGAGATCAAAATAGTAATACAGTGTTTAAGTGCATAGGAAGTGTTTATAACAGTGTGGGAAAGGCTATAAAGCCTTTAAATATATACCATGTATATACAGTATATGCCTCCCTAGGGAGGGGCCAATGCTACTGCTGAATTTCACTTATCGCGGGGGTTCTGGCCCCCATTATCCGCGATAGACGAGGATCACTGTATATATATATATATATATATATATATATATATATATATATATATATATATATATATATATATATATATATATATATATATATATATATATATGTGTTGTTGGACCCTGTTTCCTTCCTTCAAAGGGCCCAACTCTATGGTAGCGCACCCGGGGTCATGGCGTGGAAGTTATTTGTAGCAGGAATAAGTGGTTCTTTAAAAACAGTTATTAAATCATAAATTACTGAGGTTAAAGGGAAAATGATTAATTGTTCCTGTTTCTTCTTTATTTGCACTTCTTGTCTTACAGTTCCACCTATAGTTTCGTAACTGTTTCTTAATGGTTCGAGACTTTAAAATAATGATTTCGAGACTTTAAAATAATGGTTTCGAGAGACTAAACGAATTAGATTAAGGGTGCTAAGATTCTGAGAGTCAAATTTTACACTAACACACTTCTTTTCTTTCTGTCTTTTCTGCTTCCCCTCACTTCGGAAAAGTTCTCTCTCTCTATCTTCCCACTCTGCTTAGATTCTGCTCTTTTCTACCCTGATTCCCCTTTCGACTCTCTCTGACTTTTTTCTCTCCGACTTTTCTCTGTCTCTCCTTTTTTCTCCTGTCTGTCTGTCCTTATATCTCCCATTTTCCCTTGTGTCAACCATGATGTCATATTCTGGGCAGGCACTGCTTTCCTGAGGCACCTCCTCCACTTGCTTCATTCCAACTTTTGGAGGTGTGTTTTAAGGAATTCCTGTTGATTATTGGGTATTTACTCCTTGTAGGACGTCTTTAGGTCTCTGGCACTGATGGCATTTGATTGGCCAAAACATCTAGGCTTGACCTGTGGGCGTGGCTTATTTCCTTGGGCTCTCCTTCGAAGTCAAGGGGGGTGAGGGTGTTTTCCCACACTCTACTAACCTTCGCAGGACCCTCGTGGATTTCGAAGGCACGGCCAGATGCAATTCCTCTTAGCGCCTCGTTAGTGCTGGTGTGTTCTTGAAGATATGGTTGGCGACTTGTTGTGACAGGCTGGGAGATTTATGAGTTTATGGTCCTTTCATACTGACCCAAAATGGAAATAGGATATTTCCACTTTGATAAAATATACGTTTTTCTCTATTCTCTCTATACAGTCTCGGCCATGCTACCTAACTGTCTCCTGACAGTTTTCTAAATAAACAAAACAGTATGGACTATGAGGGCTCCTAACAATATGCATGTTTTGTATGGCAAATTCCTTCTATGAATCTGGCTTTAAGTATTAAAACAATTGTAAATGATATAAAAGAGCAAAGAAACATTAGCAATTATCTATCCAAGTTACATTTGGATTTACTCAGCCCTCATACCTAGCTGCCTAACAGGTGGATTTTAAATTCTTAAAAGTAATCAATCTGTACAATCACAAGGCGGCAATCTTCATTTCTTGGCCGTTCTTCATGGATTTCTTGTTGGGCTCGCTGCTACAAATGAATGATAATGTCCTTACTTGTATCTTGGGTGTATTCAAACATTGTGTAACTAACATGTGTAACTTACTTGTGTACGTGTTGCTTGACTTTATCAATGCAAGTATAGACTTCTCTTTGCATAGGAAACTTCTACATTTTTAATGACTAACTCAAAAGTATGACTGGCAACTTGGGTCGGGAAAACAAAGTAGTACTTATGAATATTTTGTGACTGGCAAAACGGTAAGCTTTCGCTATTTAAAGTACTGTATCTCTAAGAACCGAAGATCGTAAACGTGTCAGTTCTATGGGAAAATAAGTAATTACTATTTCTACTTCTAGTGTTAGTATAGTTCATGCACTCCTTTCAATGTTGACATGTTATGGGTTATGCCAAGACTTCTTGATGAGGCATCCTTAAAATACTCACAAATCTTACAAACTGTATTTCTCATTTCTTTACCTTTTACTTCTATGATTAGTACACTGATACAAATATTCGTGATTTGAAAACAAGATTCTCGTTGAAATCATTTAAAAACCTGTCTTAAACTTCTACCTTATTCTTCTATTAGTGATAGTGGGTTGCAAATCCCTAAAGATGACTGTTAACCCTTCTGACTTTAATACGTTACATTTCAGAAATTTTACTTTACCTTCTTGCTTCCTAAGTAATTCCCCTCAATTAAAGAAAAAGTAAATTTGAAGTTACGGCGCCTTAACCCCAAATTCTTTTTTACAAGACCGACTAATTAAAGTAAGTATTGCAGCATTATAAAAAAAATGGTTTCATTACTAAGTCAACCAGTGAAGGCAAACTCAGCAACAAAGAAATCAAATACAGGGAATAATAGGATGAATTGATGGGTTTGTTCTTATCATTATTACTGAAATGTGACTCTTCTATTTCTTAGGTTATATCTAGTTTTTTCTTCTGAAGTATCTTCTTCTAATTCTTCAGTCAATTCTGCCTCTTTAACTTCTTTTGTTCTCTTGACTTTATCTTTATTTATCCAAAATCCTTCTTCTTCTAATGATTCAGCATATGTGGAAGGTATTACTTCATTCACCCTTTTCACTTTCACCTTAGTCTCTTGCACATCTATGACCTTGTATGGCCCTGTGAATTTAGTGGCTAACTTGTAATTAATTCCACTTCTTACTTCCTTCTTGACGTAAACTTCATCGCCTATCTTGTAATCTGCTGGCCTTAATCCTTCTTGATGCCTGTCTATCATATTCTTCTGAGCTTCCTCTAAATTCTTGTGTAATTGCTTATGAATTACCTTGAAATTCCCAATTCTTATTTTCATAATGTCTTCAGAGTAATTAGGCTGTATTGGCTGATTTAGCCACGCATATGGTAATCTTGGTTCATATCCCATTAAAGCCTTTATGGGTGTTGCTTGAGTACTTGTATGATACTTAGCATTTAGTGATAATTGGACTAAAGGTAAATTGACGTCCCAATCAGGATCCTGTCCTACTGTATGCCTTAATGCATCTAGAACCTTTCTGTTATTTCTTTCTGCTAAGCCATTACTAGCTGGATGATACGGTTGTATCGTTACCTTTTCTACCTTGAATGCATCACAAATTTCTTGAACCAATGAGTTATTGAACTCGGTGCCATTATCAGATATAATGAGCTGTGGGGCAGAATACCTACAAAATATCTTATCAAAAAGAGCGATTGCACACTCTCTAGCTCCTTTACTAGTTAATGGTATTAACTGTGTATATCTAGTGAGTGTATATCTAGTGAGTGCGTCAATACACGCTAATATATTTCTATTCCCCTTACTCGTGGTGTGAAGGTTAGTGATTAGATCTATGGCTACTCTTTCAAATGGAGTCTGTGGAATGGGATATTTCCCTAGAGGTACTTCCTTATCTGTTGTTCCCTTGTAACTGTTGCAAGTATTGCAGCTCTTCACGTAATTACTAACATCCTTGTAAATTCCTTTCCAATGAAAAGATCTTTTAACTAGCCTGTCTCATCCCTTCCTGGGTGAGGTCTCATGTCATCGTCATGCATTAACTCAATGACTTTATTTCTTAGGCTCCTTGGTACTATTCTTTTATGGAGTACTCCTAGTAATTGATCAAACGGGTCACACTCGTGACGCATCCAAACTAGTACGTCGTCTATGACGTTTACCGCGTCTATGGGGCATCCAATTCTGTTACTTAGTTCTGCTCGTTCCTTTTGACTAAATTCTCTTGTATTTTCTACAAAATCGAAGATCTCCTTTAAATCTTCATCACTTTTTTGTTCACTTATGAAATTTTGTCTGGAAAGTTCTTCTGTGTAATGCATGGTAAATACATTGCTTCTGAATTCGGCCTGTTCTGCTTCGTGGCCTATCATGTTCATACTATCACTTTGGTTACTATGTCTTGATAAGGCGTCTGCCACTTTATTGGCCTTCCCTGGAACATATTTCAACTCTATGTCATAGTCTTGGGCTGTCATAAACCAACAAGCTCTACGTCCGGAAAAATTCGGATTCTTAAGCATTTCTACTGCGGCGGAATGATCAGTGAATACAGTTATCTTGTACCCGAATATGATATACCTGAAGTGTTTTAAAGTATCTATTATGGCTAGACTCTAGGTCTGTTACTGAGTAGTTTACTTCTGTGGGCTTTAGCTTTCTACTGTAATATGCTATAGCATTATATTTGTTATCATGTCTTTGCATTAAGCATGCTCCTATACCAGTGCAACTTGCATCTGTAGCTAAAAAGAATTCTTTACTGAAATCTGGGAAACTAAGTACGGGAGAGTGAGTTAACCTTTCCTTTAGTTCATCAAATGCTTCTTGTTGCCTTGTTTTCCATACGAATGACACGTGTTCCTTTAATAACTCCGTCAGCGGAGCGGATATTGTTGCAAAATTCTTTATGTACTTGCGGTAAAACCTGCTAATCCTAAAAATTACTTCACATCCTTCTTACATTGAGGTGTAGGATACTCTTTGATTGACTTAATCTTTAAGTCGTTTACTTCCACACCCTTTTCACTTAGTGTGTGTCCCAGGTAGTCTATTTTCCTTCTGAGGAAATTGCACTTCTTTAACTTCAATTTAAGATTCGCCTTCCTCAGTCTCTTTAGTACTTCTCTTACCAGTTTTATGTGTTCTTCAATTGTATCTGTTGCTATTATCAAATCGTCTATATAGCAATGTACATCCTTGCCTAATAAATCACCTAAAATCTTATCCATTAATCTCACAAAGGTTACTGGGCTTGACTTCAGACCAAAAGGCATTCTCACATAGTGATATCTACCATTGCTTGTATTAAAGGCAGATAATGGTTTACTTTCCTCGTCCAAAGGAATTTGTAAAAATCCTTGCAACAAATCTATTGTGGTAAAGTATTTCTTGGATCCAATCGTTGTGATAAGATCTCTCATAGACGGCATTGGATAAGGATCATTTTCGGTTATCTTGTTTAACCTTCTGAAATCTACCACTACTCTGTAGGTTTTATCCTATTTTGGAACTAGCAAGAGTGGGAAAGACCATGGAGATTTTGATGGTTCTATTATTCCTTGCCTATCCATTTTTTGTACTTCTCTTTTAATGATCTCCTTCTGGGAATGGGCTACTCTATAGGCTGGTATGTAGATTGGCTGTGTTTTGTGGAATGTCTATTCTATGCGTTATTTCACCTGTGTTACCTAGTGTATCGCCCTCCATAGCGACTATGTCTTGGTATTCACTTAGCAAATCTATGAGTTTCTCTCTAGCACAATCTTCTTTAATATCTTTCAAGGGAGACCCTATCTTAGCTTTTCTCAGTTTTATGTCCTGGGCTAAATTTTCATTTTCTTTATTGACTGGTGCTACCGTTTCCTTCTCTACAACTTGAATGGGAATGCTGTATACCTCTGCTAAACCTAATTCTGTTCCCTGTGTTAGCCTAACCTATCCTCCTCTGTTATTCATAACCTGCAAAGCTATTTTACCCTGCCTGACTTCATGTAGACTAGAAGAGTAATGTACCCCCTTTACTTGTGCTTCTTCAGTAAGCGTGAGAATTTCCTTCCCTTCAAAAATTGGATTTACTGTACATTCTATCCATGCGCTCTCCAGGTTTAAGTCTTAACTCCCTGTCTAATTTCAAGTAAGTTTCTTGGTTGGTTTCTAAGTGAGTATTTATCTGTTGAGAGCTTGTGCTGTATACTGAATATCTTCCCTCTGTCGTGTCTTTCTTTAGAATACTTCTCAATGAAGAGTGCTCTCGAGTCGGGATTCTTCCTGTTAATTTACATAGAGGTATTCTAGAAATTTCATGACCCCTTCTAATCACTAATTGCTCTCTAGGTGCATTAATGCTGATCCCTCTCTAGCCATAGTTGGATGACCAATTAGCAAATGTGCAAACCCTAACTGTATATCTCTTACTATTAGAACCTTTTTAAGTGAAATTCTTCTTAGCTTAAAAGGAAAATCTATTTGTCCTACTATTCTGATATTATTACCCTGAACGTCTGTGATTCTGCAGTCTACTGCTGGGTTCAAACTTAAGTGAGAAAAATACATCTGATACACCTTTTCCGACATTATATTCTTAGGACTCCCTGTATCAAAGAATGTGGCAATAGGTTTCTCTAAACAAACATGTGCGGGAAATACTGGTCTATAATTATATTCATTCCCTATATTAACTTTGCTAACCTGTCTAGTTTGGCTTAGGTTTTGCCTTCCGGTCCTTCCCTCTATTATGAAGGAAGACCCATTATACCACTGGAGTGAAAATTTACCATTGTGTCATCTGATATACTCGCAGTTTGGGTAGTATCTTGATACCTATTTGGGTTTGAACCCCTATTCCTTCTAGCTTGTGGAGACTGACTACGGTCTCTACCTCTGCCTCTTGACTGAGATCTATATCTAGGTGCTGAAGCAGGTCTATTTCTGCAATCTTGAGCGCTATGCCCGGCTCTCTTATGGAAAGGGCAGTAAGCTATCCCTCGACAGTCACTGGCATAATGTCCCTTCTTCTGACAGTTATAACACGTGACTGTTGAAAATCCCCCTTGAGATGTATTACCTAACGTCCTAATTCTGATTCTATCTGGATTCCTAGAACTATTTTGTCCTCTTTCTTCTTGCCCTATGGTGACTAAAGGTCTGTATACGGGGTTCCCTTCGTGATTTCTACCTAAGATTCTTGCTACTTCCTCTTCGATCTCGGCTATGTCATCTGAAGTCTCCCGTTTTCGGGTCATCCTTCCAATAGCTTCGGCTGGCAAACTTCCAATCATGAATGCTAACCTAATAATGGTTTTGACATCAGCTACTGACATTTTATCTGTCTCTGCCCATTTAGTGGATGTAACTAAGTGACCCCATTCGTTCATATTGTGATATAACTGGGAACTCATCCCTTGGTAGCTTCTTTTATCTGCCTTATAACAGTGAGCTATCCTTGCAAGGCTGATAACGGGATCTGTTTCGCCTACTGTGGAATATACCTTCCTAAAGAACTGTTTCATTTCTTCCCAGTTCTTAAGTCTTTGATATGTCTCATAATGGATATATCATTCTAAGTCTCCCCTGCTTCCAGATCCAGATAACTCTTTCGCTTCACTGAGTTTTTCGCTATCTGTGCCTATTATGTTATTAAGATGTATGCCTACCTGCTCTATCCAGTTTTCTAAGTTACAGGCACCTGACCTTCTTTCCTTCCATAAAATTTGGCTATATGGTTAATTGCATGTCTTTTATGTGTACCTACAGCTGCAGAGACTGGGCTAGTTGACTGTGTTCCCCTATCCATAGTTAAATTATTGGTTTGACTTCTTGTATAAACAGGAGTTCTTACACTATTAGTTTGTGCTGATCTCCTCCTGGACATTTATTCACTAATGACAAACACTTTCTTAACCACTGAGTATAATGGCAGTAATAACAAAGCAAATAAAGTCAACCAGTTCTTAAAATCACAAAAAAAAAAGCACAAAAGATCATAAACACTTCTATCTTACCTAAAGTAAAGTTAATCAATCACTAAAATTTCCCCGAAATTCTAAATTACCGATTATGGTGTTAAACAAAGAAAAAATAATCCCTTAACTTCCAATTATCCTTGACAGTGCTGGTAAAACAAATAAATAAATTATCACTCGCTTCAAAAAAAAATTAAAGAAAAAATAATCTTCAAAAAACTTATGATTCTGAACACCTTTAAGCGAACAAAAAAACAAGTTGAGATTTCTCGATCGAAAAATATATAAGTTTCAGCTAATGAATGTTAAATAAGAAATTAAATGCTTAAAATAACCGTAGAATGACACAAATAAATACAGAAATTATGGGTTAGTCATGCCAAACGTTAAATAAAGTTTACTAATACCAAATGTTGGATAAAATTTAGTAAAAAGATCTATAGGTGCTTAGTTAAAGAGAAAAAGAAAAAAAAAACTTGTTGCCAAGTCTATTTAATTTACGTATGAGTTTTGTGTTTTCAAATGAATATCAATACAAGTGTTCTTAGTCGACTTAATTTTGTGTGCTTCTAACTCAAGGGAAAAAAATTTTTCTACGTGTGTGTGTGACCGTAAGGACATTCTTACTGTGTGTCGTTTTTTTCTCTCGTCTTTCTGCGCGTATTCTCTCGGCAGCTTGATTTTGTTATTCGTAGGCTTTCATCCAAGGGTTGGGTTGTTCGTTCGTCTTCTTCTTCACCTTCTTCTTCAGCGTCCTTCCGTCACTGCGCCTTAGCTGGGGATCTTGCTCTCACTCGGTCACGGGAATCATTGTGGCGGCGACAGGAAAAGGGCCTCTCTCTCTCTCTGGGGCGTAGTCTTCTGCTTTGTCGTAGTGTTGTGTGTGTTTGCGTGGGGCGTATTTTATTTCTTCTTTGCAGAGTGGCGTATGTTATGTTTTGTCTTTGGTGTTTTTCTTTGATCACTTGTTTATTCTATTTCAGTTGTTTATCTCACTTCACTGTTTCGCCAACTGTTCGTGATCACTACCTGTAAACCCGCGGTTATCTCACTTAGCTGTTGTAATCTCACTGCTCGTCGCTAGCTGTTGATATCCCACTGCTCGCCACTAGCTGTTGTCGGACCCTGTTTCCTTCCTTCAAAGGGCCCAACTCTATGGTAGCGCACCCGGGGTCGTGGCGTGGAAGTTATTTGTAGCAGGAACAAGTGGTTCTTTAAAAACAGTTATTAAATCATAAATTACTGAGGTTAAAGGGAAAATGATTAATTGTTCCCGTTTCTTCTTTATTTGCACTTCTTGTCTTACAGTTCCACCTATAGTTTCGTAACTGTTTCTCAATGGTTCGAGACTTTAAAATAATGGTTTCGAGACTAAAATCATGGTTTCGAGAGACTAAACAAATTAGATTAAGGGTACTAAGATTCTGAGAGTCAAATTTTGCACTAACACACTTCTTCTCTTTCTGTCTTTTCTGGTTCCCTCACTTCTTGAAAGTTCTCTCTCTCTATCTTCCCACTCTGCTTAGATTCTGCTCTTTTCTACCCTGATTCCCCTTTCGACTCTCTCTGACTTTTTCTCTCCGACTTTTCTCTGTCTCTCCTTTTTCTCCTGTCTGTCTGTCCTTATATCTCCCATTTTCCCTTGTGTCAACCATGATGTCATATTCTGGGCAGGCACTGCTTTCCTGAGGCACCTCCTCCACTTGCTTCATTCCAACTTTTGGAGGTGTGTTTTAAGGAATTCCTGTTGATTATTGGGTATTTACTCCTTGTAGGACGTCTCTAGGTCTCTGGCACTGATGGCATTTGATTGGCCAAAACATCTAGGCTTGACCTGTGGGCGTGGCTTATTTCCTTGGGCTCTCCTTCGAAGTCAAGGGGGGTGAGGGTGTTTTCCCACACTCTACTAACCTTCGCAGGACCCTCGATGCATTCCATATTATATGGAAATCCATCCAGCAATTATGGGCACTTCAGTGGGACAGAGTAGGCCCCAATAAAATGAAAGAAATCACTAGTCAGACACACCCTTGGAAATATGACCTAATGCCAAGGAAGTGGGAGGTTGTATTGTGTAGATTACGTATTGGCCATACACGTTTAACTCACGGCTTTATGATGAATGGGGAGAATGAGCCCTTCTGTGACGATTGCTTGGTTCCACTGACTGTTAGGCATTTGCTGGTTGAGTGTCCCAGTCTGGTGGAACTTAGGAATCATTTTTTATCAAATAGCAGTGAAGCAGGTGGTAATTATAACATGGCAAAACTGTTGGGAGAAAGTATGTGTAATAATAATGTTATTTCTTTTATCAAAGAAGCTGGTCTTCTCAAATATATTTGACAGCTGTGCTGTCTTAGTATATATATATATATATATATATATTTTTCTAAAGTTATATTGTTTATCTGATCAAATCTATTAATAGTTCTTTTTAGCAGAATTTTATATATTTATTTATTTATTTTAGCTAGTTTTCTTTTGTTTTTCCTTTTTAATAAAATTTATATGTAGTTCTTTTAGCAGAATTTTAATTTTAATTTTAATTTTTATAACATACTATAAAAATGAAAAGATCACACTTAGTATTCGGCCGTCGTGACCCTGGTAGTTGTGACGCCAGATAACTCTCAATTAATCAATCAATCAATCGTGGATTTGAAGGCACGCCAGATGCAATTCCTCTTAGCGCCTCGTTAGTGCTGGTGTGTTCTTGAAGATATGGTTGGCGACTTGTTGTGACAGGCTGGGAGATTTATGAGTTTATGGTCCTTTCATACTGACCCAAAATGGAAATAGGATATTTCCACTTCAAAAAATACGTTTTTCTCTATTCTCTCTATACATATATATATATATATATATATATATATATATATATATATATATATATATATATATCATGATGTTGCATTGTAAAATGTATATCATTCCATGGTTTTGATATATTTACTCTTCTATTTATCATGCTTTATGTGTAATAATAATAATTTTTGAAGGATTGTATGTAGTGTAACGTCAGATCTCAAGAGAGTTAATGACTTAGATAACAGCGTAATTTAGAATTAATAATAATACATTTTCAATAGTAATGCAGTATATCAGCAACACGTGTGTGTGTGTGGTAGCGAAGACTTGTTTCGCTTCAGTTGTCATCACAAAAGATAATGTGTTCACAGGTGGGGAATAGCAATCGCTTCGTGTAAGATTTTGTCTCATACGAGAAAAAGACTAATGATTTCACAATGTTACATGTGTTCTATACGATTTTCTGGTAAAGATGTGTACCTTTTGAGAAATATGACCAAGTGTTGCACTGAAGCACATGGCAATTGTGTCATGTTTAAGATTACATTGCTCTGATCACATATTGTTCTAATCGCGTCCCATATGATCTTTTGTTCGAGTCACATACGCCTTTGTGAGGGTAAAAGCAAATGTCTCAAGCAATTACCTCATGTTTTGTAAGATTGCAGTTCAAAATGTTTTGCTCTGGAAGCGACATCAAATTCCTCTTCTATAATTTTCTCTTGTATCTCATTCTCAAAATGCCTTAATGACATCATCTGATTGTTTCATTTCTTGCTGGAATCCTAAAGTTTGTTAATTCTGATTTCAGAGACTGTTCGTGTGGTTCCCTCTCGCTCTCCCTCTCTCTTTCTTCAAAAGAGAGAAGTTATTAACATAAACTATTTGTGTGGTCATTGATATTAAACTTAGCTTCTGAGATCTGAATGTGGGAAAAGTGTGTAACGGCACCTATCAGAAGTGTGTTTTTGTGAATCTCAAGCATCTGCATTTTGATTAGATTTTGCAAAAGTTTTCACAAGCTTGTGTAAGGTAAAGTGAATTTTACTTATTATCATGTTATAATAAGGTACATTAAGAAATTGTTGCCTTAGTGAAGTTATTGTTGGTAAATATTTTGTGTTTTTGTGTTTGCAATTTCTTAATTTTTCACATTTTATATATTGGGGATTTAACATTTATTTACTTAGCAATTTAAGTATTTCTTAATAATTTAACATTGCGTACTTGATTTAATTTTCATTTGCTAGATTTTATTTTCAAATCTTGAGTAATTCTTAATACCTAGTCTAAATTTTGCTTGATTAATGTAATTTCTTGATAAAGTTTTTGTAATTTAGTTTTGTTTAATAATTTAATTCAAGAATTAATTAAATTTTGTGTTGTTTACAAGTAATAGTAAATTTTTTTCAGATTGTGAATTCTATTTATAAATTTTGCATTTAAAAATAAATTTTTGTATTTAAAATGTTTAAAAACAGTGTTTCCTTTATTGTCTACCAGTGAATAGGATTAGATGTGTGCATAAAGCAAAGTGATAAACATGTTTTGTTCCTTTAGTTTTGCTGAAGTGAATTAAGACTAGGGAAACAGTTAAAGTTGTTTGATGGAGTGATGCTTTTTTGCTCTAATATATCTTGTTTAATTGTTGATACCTCACACTTGTTTTGATAAACATTTTTCACATGATTAATAAGCTTTTTAAGGGATCACTTTTAACTTTTAGTGCGCTCAATCGTAATTCTGTTGTTATGAGAGTTCAGGTATCTGGCTGAAGTGAGGTAAATTTTTGAATTCTGTGATTAGTTGTGTAATAACCAGGTACTTGGCACACATCTGACAATATGTACACACACACACACAAACAGTAATACCTCGATCTTACATGCTTCGAGTTGCGGGAATTCACAGACACGTGAAGTTTTTCATTGGAACCTAACTAATTGGCATATATATATATATATAGTATATATATATATATATATATATATATATATATATATATATATATATATATATATATATATCTAGATAGATAGATAGATAGATATATATATATATATATATATATATATATATATATATATATATATATATATATATATATATATATATATATATATATATTTCTGGATTGGGGTCCCGTGTCACCTGGTGAAATAGTCCATTCAGCACTTATTTCTAGGTAATTCCGTTGCTAGATACCAGAGAAAGCTAAATGAAATGCTGGAGTTACTACCCCAGAGCGAACTCCACTAGATGGAGTCGTGTATGGAAAAGGGTGAACTACAAAAACACGGAACCTTATCCTATAGAGATTCCCAATGTCAAAAGTCCCAACGAGAGAGGTGCCGATACAAGCCCATGCACTACTCATGGACTGTATACAAGGCAACACTAGTTTGCATTTCCATTTTAGCACGTTTTTTGCTCACACGTAATTTCGTTGTGATCCTTATTTTGTGCTCTATTTTGGATTTTTTATGGCATCCTCGCAAGGTTCTTCTTCAATTACTTGAGTACCAGTGTTTTATTGTTTTTTTAGGCCATTGAGGCTCCTTATTTTCCTTTAGTTTAATAATTAAAGGGATTTATAACGCCCGTCTCGATCTCCTCTCACGTCGTCTCTTGACCTCTCTTGGTCTTGGGTCGGCATGTTTGTTTTGTGTTTTTTATTTGTATCCCTTTTTATTTGGGATATTTTACCTTTATGATCCCTAACTTTAGTGGGTTTGATTAATTTTTGTTTGTTCTGTACCCATTTACTACGAGAAGTGCTGTTTAGCGTTTAGGCTACGAGCTACCCCCTCGGGCCCATTCGCTTTTTATCATGGCTTCATTACGAGAGTGATTTTTATTACGGAAGTGATGTTTAGCGTTTAGGCTACGAGCTACCCACTCAGGCCCATTCGCCTTTTATCATGGCTTCATTACGGGAGTGATGTTTAGCGTTTAGGCTACGAGCTACCCCCTCGGCCCATTCGCTTTTATCGTGGCTTCATTACGAGAAGTGTTGTTGAGCGTTTAGGGCTACGAGCTTCCCCCTCGAGCCCATTCGCTATTATCATGGCCTCATTATGCTTTATTTTTTGTCACTCACTTCTCTTAGCCTCTTATTTTCATTGGTACTTGTTTTTACTTTGTTTTTATAATTTTGTTTATTTTGTGAATTTTGTGTTCCCTTCCTGGTCAAGTGCTGTCTTGCTGTTTAGGCTACGTGGTTCCCCTCGGGCCTATTCGCTTCTTATTTTGGCTTTATTTTGCCTTGTTTTAGACTCACTTCTCTAAGTGTATGGGAACATGATTTTCATTGTTACATTTAATTTTTGACCTTGTGCTTGGATGCTTTTGAATTTTGTTAATTTTGGGATACTTTCATTTAACTGGAGGTCGGTCATGCCCCTTCACGTCCATGTTGTGTTGGGCCTGCCTATCCTCCTACATGTACCTTATAGACAATTTTTGTTTTATTATGATTTTTTTGAGTTATTGGTTAGCCTTTACCCCTCTCCTAGGCTTCCTTCCTTTACATCGCCTCAGTTAGGTTAGCCTAGGGTTGGCTGTAACACTTTTTCCCTTCGGGGAAAAATTCGTTAAGAGGGGACAATCTCGATCTGTACGTATGAGTTTCATGTCGGTGATCTCGTTCTGTACATGTGTGTTTTATGTCTGGTGCTTCCCTTTGTTTGGTTTTGGCTTGGATATATTGCCTACGTCCACCCTCTCCCCTGTTTCGGCTTTTCACTTAGGCTAATGTTCCTAATAAGTTAAACTGGAATAGCGAGGGATTACCTCCATGTAGCCTATCCTAGTTCAATCCTTCTTTGGGTTGCTTACCAATGGTGACCGGGAGTGCTCTCCCACTCCTGTTCACACTTCTTTTACCGACTATATATATATTATTTGTGGTTTCGAGAGTCCCCTTCTCTCCCTTTTATCCTTTGCTCTCTCTCCCCTTGGTTTGTTTTCAAAGTTTGTTAACTTTCCAAGGTTTGAGAGCAATTATCCTTATTTTATGTTGTAGCCTACATCCCCTCCCTCTGCATTGATTGATTGTCCCTCGGTGTGTCTGAGTTGGCGCTCCACCTGGACCTGGAGGTGACCAGGAGTGCTCTCCCCACTCCCGTTCACACTCCTTTTATCTTTCATTGCTCTCCTGGCCGTAGAGGTTTTTGCCCTTCCTCTCTTTTTCTCTCGCTCTTGTCGTGCAACACAGCTTACATAGCGAGGGGATCTATGAGAATCTCTGGGCGCCCGGGAGTGCTGTCCCACCCTGGTCGCTGCTTTGGGTTACCAACCTCCTGGCCTATCCTTCCCCCTTCCTTTACGCCGACTATTTCCCTTCGTGGTGCTTCCTACATGTTCGCACCTCACTGTTGGGATCTCATACGAGGCCAGTTAGCGTTCTCCACCTAACTGTCTTCTGCTTTATTTACTTTCGGCGTTCCCCCTCCTCTTTGCTACTACCTGTTCGGTGTTTCGTTATCTTGTTGGGCGCTCTCCTTGCTTACTGCTACGGCGGTTTTAGTGTTTAGCGGTCAGCGTTTATTCCCCACCGCTATCACTTCGTTCAGGATATCCTCCTCCGGGGTTTTCCTCTCTTGGCTCTGAGTGCGCCCACTTCCGAACAGTTCATAACCTTCCCACATTTTATTCAAACATGATCGCCGGAATGTTCCGTTGACTCTGTTTTTATGTCTATGAGTTTTGTCCTGTTAGCCCGGTTTTCTCTCCGGTTTTCTCCGGGTTTTCCTGGTCTGACTAGGCTATGGCTGCTACGGTACTCTGCTCCGCATCCGTTCCAGCATGCCCCTTTTCTCATACGTTTTGGCTGGTTTTGTCAAGTGCAGGAATGCTCCGCTATCCTGCAACAAACCAGCGATCACGGAGTCTATTGCTCCCATTCCAGTGCGCAGTCTGTTTTGGATTTATAGTTTGGCACGGAAGGTTATGAAATGCGCTATGCTCTCCTCGAGCAGACTTCTTGATGAACCCGTAGGTTTTATATATACCTGTCGGTTTCGTCTCCGCCAAACTCCGCCTCATGTGACTTATTCTTGACTCGAAGGTTGTAAAAACGCTATGCTCTCTCCGAGCAGGCTACTTGATGAATCCGTAGGTTTTATTTACACCAGTCGGTTTTATCGCCGCCAAACGCCGCCTCCTTTGGCTTATTATTAGTCGTTTGGCACCCGGCAGATTGCGTTTTACGCTATGCTCTCCCGAGCAGGCTACCTGATGAATCCGTGAGGTTTCATATATACCTGTCGGTTTTACCTCCGTCAAGCTCCGCCTCATGTGGCTTATTAATAGTCGCTCTTTTTCGATAAATCGGTAGGTTTCACATATACGCCTATCGATTTCACTCCGCCAAACTCCGTCTCCGGGCAGGATTCTCGCAATTCGGTAGGTTTCATATAAACCTATCGGTTCTCTAGCCTCTTGTGGCTTATTAATAGTTAATCTTTCGGTGTTTGGGCTCTCTCCGGCGAGATTCTCGGTGGATCGGTAGGTTTCATATACGCCTATCGATTTCCTCCGCCAAACTCTGTTTCGGGCAAGATTCTCGGTAAATTGGTAGGTTTCATATACACCTATCGGTTTTTCCTTCGCCAAACTCCGTCTTATATAACTTATTAATAGTTGTTCCTCCGGTGTCTGGGGTCCTATTTTTCCCCTCCTGGAGGCCGGCCGCAAGTCTCGTAACTCTTCGCTTCAAGTTAATTGTTTACGGAGAGTTTTCTGAAGACGTTGCGGCCTTCTGTCTCGTTTTCGGACCTGTGAACATCGTCCCGGAGCGATAAGTAGGTGCGGGAATAATTGAGGCAAACCTTTTCCGCTTAGCTCGGAATTAGGTGAGGCAAACTTTTCCTTTAGGGGATTCGTTACCTTCTCATCCCTTTTCGACGGTTTCTGGTCCCTAAGGTGAAAAAAAAAAAAAAGACCCTTTTTTAAACCAAGAAGACCCGCTCCGGGGCCCCCTCAAGGACGTCTCGGATCTCTAATCCGGTGCCATCTACGAGTTTGGCCTCGTCTTCTGAAAGGGACACGGCCCAAGCAAAGCAAGGAGTTTACCCCTTCTTCCTTTGTTGAAAACTTTTTTCTGGTCTCCTTATAAGGAGCTCGATTTGAGGGTCATTGTCAACCTATTAAACTATCTATCTACCTCATGGTCCATGCCTTCCCTTTCCCAGGAGCTTAAATCCCAAATGATTAATCTCAAGACTCATTGTCAATGGATCACCTGTTAAGTCCTGCTCCGTTCCGGAATTCTATCGTTCCGGATATCTCCACCTCTTTTCCCCTCCAGTCTGGGGAATCTTGGTGCCTTCCCTTTATGCTTCCCAGCATGAAGGCACCCTCCTGTCGGGGGTGTGGGCACACGGAGGTTGGTGGAAGGGCATTTCTTCCCTTCCGGTCTGGTATCCTCTTATCCGGGTTTTACCAGACTGTCAGAACGAGCATGGCATCTGTCTGGCAGGATCCATAAGTGAGCCCTCAGCTAGGGCTGGACACATCGTCTCCTGAGAACTCTAACGGAGTGGCAGGCGGAGAATCCCAAGTTCATGCCAGCTGTGGGATCTTACCGTGCTCTCTTTGAGAGCCCTGTTTCTTACCCCTTGTGCTCCGAATGTAGCCCCTCTTATCAACAGGCTTGTTTTGAAAATGTATCGCTGAGGCATTTCCGGGAGACAGATATCACAGATGCATTCACAGTGAATCTTCTAACCCCGGACTACGCTTCTAATTTATTCAGCGTACAGCTCCCTAAGCTTCCGGAGTCAATTTTCGGAAGCTGAAACAGGGTGTAAGTCAGGCTTGCCCGTTCCGCCTTGAGCTGAAAAATCTTATGAACAGTTTCACCTGGAGAATTAATCTTTTCCCCAGGTGGGCGTTATTACGGCCCGTCTGGGGCTACTATTGTTACCCAGAGCCTCCGTTCTCATGGGTGTCTACCCTACGAGCAGAAACGGTCTGATCTTGCCAGGACCTGTCCCAAGTCCGGCAAGAAGTTCATGTAGTTCAAGAGCCCCCCTGCTCAGGCAGTGGTGCAGGCTCTTCAGGTCTCTGCCCCTAGACAGCCGTCAGCTCTCACTCCCAGCCTCCACCTCGATGTGTGCGGGTTCAGCCAACACATCAGCCCCTTGTAACACCCCCGTGTGTCTCTGCCTCCCCCACGTGCCCGCCGGAGTTTTCTTTGCTTCATACGAAAACCTAAGGAAAGAATTTTCACTAGACATTTGGCCAGAGGCTCTGACCCTCGGGGTTATCATAGGAGCAGGGATGCATCCTACTCCTCTCCGAGAAATTGGGAAGGCATTCGCTTCACGGGAGGCAATCAAGCCTCCTCCCTGTAGTATTTCTCATATGGGTGGGAGGCTGTACCATTTTCGGGGCCACTGGAACTTCAGTTCCTGGGCCCAGAGTATAGTTATCAGGGCCCGGGGTGGGGCTGGACTGTTGTCCCCCCCAATCAGGTTCAATCAGCCTCCGGCCAGAGTTCTGGGGGTCTTTGTGAATGGCCTGTCAGGCTTTTTCAGTCTGCCAAGGAAGTTCCCTTCCACTGGAAAATTTTTCCGGGCGTGTCCCGTTTGTTTTCCTTATTCATGCGGCAAGTCTCGGTTGCTTACAGTCTTGTGGGTTCGGATCCTACTGCGCCGTGGAGCCATAACCACCTCTATAGACCTTTCCGACGCTTCCTTTCACATCTTGGTTGCAGAAAGGTCCTATCCCTTCTTGGGATTCAGACTCGGGGAGCAGGCGTACCCCTTCAGGTTCATGCCCTCCTCAATGCGGCTCCAGAGTCTTTGCCAGTTTGAACAATACCGTAGTTCAACAGCTCCGGTATTAGGAGGCTATGCTAGCTGCATATCTAGTTGCCTGGCTCATTTGGGCACCCAGCGTCAGGAATTGCCTGAGGGCGCCGGTCATTATAATCGGTTTCTAGAGTCTTTGGGCTTCTAAGTAACCAGGAAGGAATCCCACCTGATTCAGGAGGGTAGCCTTCCGTAGTTATGAATCCAGTGGAAGTGGAAAGAGATAGCAAGGACATCCTATCATTTCATCATCTCAAGCATACCTCTCCCCGTGCCCAAGAAAAGGTCCTGGGTTTTCTCCAGTTTGCTTCAGTGACGGTTCTCCTTCTGAAGTCAAAGCTGGAGTTTATGACCGGGGTATGGTGGAGTCAGGGACGTGTCTCCTTGATTCCTCCTGCTTGAATAGTGGCCTCCGGCCTTGCACAACTGTCAAGTGCTTATCAAGTCAGTTCCTCTCCAGCTTTCCCCTCCGGCCTCAGTATTCCACACTGTCACCTCTCTGGGCGGGTGAGGTGGATATTTTTGGCCCAATGAAGTACATGGTACTTAGTCGGTCACGTTCGGCAGTTCCATATCAACGCTTTGGAGGGCGGTGACAGTCTTCCTGTCCTTGGGAAACTTCTTCCCCCAAGAGGTTTCCTTTTAGGCTGGTTTGAACAAAACAGCAATAGTGCACTGCGTAAACAAGTGGTTTTGGACTCGAATTGCTTCGTTCAGGTTATGGTTCATTCTTCTCCATAACCAACAGACGAGGTGCCTCTGTCTACCATCCTTCTCGTAGGGGTCCAAAAGGTCACTGCTTTTTCCCTATCCAGGGCCTCCCCTGGTGTCGGAATAGTCCTTAGACGGAGCGTCATTCAGGTAGCCTTGTGACCTTTTCCTGGGCCTGGAAGTAGGTCTGTTTGCAACCCAATTCAGCCACAACTATCAAGCTGTCCCGCCTGGTATAAACTCAGCCTGCGTCCAGCCCCAAAACTCTGATGTCCTGGCTTTGTGGTCTTTGTGAATCTTACAGTTTAGGAGGAAACTGATATTGGTCCTGTTATTACTGTTTTCCTGAAATCAGTTAAGGGATCCTACTCTACTGCAGTATGGTTCTGCAGTTAAGTAACTAGCACTCTTCACATAGTTTTCGGCTACAGTACTGATGTGGCCGCATTGGCCTCGAGGAAAGTGTTTTGTTGGAACCAGACTCACAGGCCCTTAACTTTCATCCCTAAGGTCTGTGTTCGTCTAAGAACAGTACTCCGTCCACATTCAGTTTCCTGGTCTTTGAGTAATGTATCGGAGTTAGCTTCGTAACCAACAATCATCTTGTTCTTACCTTTCCTTGTTAAGGAAGTCCCAAAAATTTTTAATCAGCTTAGCTTCTAGTTTTAGTTTTCCTGTACTGTCTGCCCTGTCTGGCAGAACCAATCAGTTTGGTTTCCCCTCATCAGGGGTAGTGTTGTGAATTCCTCACCCTAACTTTCTATCCTCAATTGAAGGTCCTCATTTTGTACATGCAAAGTACTCCGGCAGATATATACTTTTCTATAGTCTCCGTTTTCTCCTTACAGAATTTCAAAACTCGCGGACACACGCACAGGTGTCAGGTGATCAACCATACCCGCCGCTGGGTGGCGGGAATAGGGGGAACCATTCCCGTTTTCTAATCAGATTTTTTTCTGTCGCTGGTTCCGCAACATCTGTTGTTGGTTCCTCCTGCTTTGATTTTCTTTTCTCGCTGACTGAGGATCTATTTTGGCCTGATTTTGGTGACGTACTTGGATCTTTGGGTTTGGCATACGCCTAGTTGTGGACTGTTTTTTGAAGTGCTTTTGAATTGTTCATTAAGATGTCTGATGTTTAATGTTGTTATTATTTCCGGGTGACACGGGACTAGGCAAGAATGTAAGGTGAGGTTGACAAAGGAAAAATCTATTTCTGGGAGACCCTCACACTGTATGTATGAGGTGTACCCTGGAATGATTGTTCCTTCGGACAATAGGTGCAAGGAGTGTGAGAAATTGTCTGATCAGGAATGGAAGGTTTTGTCTTCTTATCTGAAGAAGCTTGAAAAGGATAGAGTTAGGAAGGCTTCTCCAGAAGCTCGAGTAGGTCTCGCTCTGCTGAGCATGATTTTGAAATTAACAATAGATAGTAGACTCTCCTAATCCTTTGGTTTCAGCCCCTTCTCCCTTCATCGAACCTGTGGATTCGTCCTCTGAAATGGCTGCGATGAAAGCGAACTTCTTCAGTGAAATAGCAACTGCGTTGACTTTCCTCTGAAGGAAGGTAAGAGTGACAGTGATATGTGCAGTGTCCCCAGTGTAGTGGAGGGGGCGTTAATCGGCTCCGCATTGCTCCTAGGCTATTCCTCTTCCAAACTCCCAGGACCAGTGGAGGAGGAATGTAAAGCCGCAGGGAGGATGTAGAGCATCCCCAACGATCAGGCGTCCCTTCGCAGATCCTGTTGTTGTGTAGTGGCTGCCTTGGATCGCCATAGAAAAAGGCATCCTGAAAAAGTGTTTCTCGTCGTCTGACGCGTCTTCTCCGAGACGTGGTTGGAGTTCGGCTGAGGAGTCGCGCCTTTAAAGAGATCTTGGAAGGCTCCTAGAGAGCGCGTTTGGACTCGAGCCCTGAGCGCTTCCCGGAGGATTCTCCTATTGTCAGGAAGAGAGCTCGGATCCCCTCCTCCTCTCCATCAGGGGTGAAGGATCCACGAAGAAGATTTTGATCGGCCTCCAGGAGCAGTTATCGGCGCTTTGTTGGATCTCTTAAGTACTCCTCTTCTCGTAGGAAGGATGACTTTCTTCCTGTCAAGAGTTCCAGGAAGCTTTATTATTCAACTGTTTTTTGCTCTTCTCCTGCCAAGCTTCCTTCCACCAGCAAGTTTTCTCTCAAGAAAATATACGCTCTTATAACCTAGGCGCCAGTCTCCCAGCAGGCGCACTTCTTCCAGGCGCCGTCATCGGAGAGAAGCGCCTCTTCCAGGCGCATTTCGATCTCATGACTACTTCTCCTTTGGGCAGGCGCCGGCCTTCCTTCCAAGCTCCCAGCCTTCCGGCAGACAGCTCTCCTGCCAAGCGCCCTCGCTTTAGGGCCTCCTCTCCTGGAAGGCTCTCATCAGTGGACAGGACCCCTCTCCTGACAGGCGCCCGTCCGGGTCAGGCGCCATTCTCCTGGTAGGCGCCATTCTCCTGGTAGGCGCTCTTGCAATGGACAGGAGTGCTTTCCTTCCAGGCTCGCTTCTCCTGATAGGCCTCTTCTTCTTTAAGCCTTCCTCTCCGCCTGCTGCTTTGGAGGAAGTTTCAGAAGAGGATTCTCCTAAGGAATAATAATGGAGTTTCTGATTACAAACGGTTGGCTTCGGTTTTAATTCAGGAGTTTGGAGATTCTCTTTGTCATGCTGCCCCTCCTTCTCCGGGATCTTTGTGGGACAGCACCAAGTCAACTAGACCCTCTTCGTTTGTAAAAGATGCGCCCCACGATTTCGATGAGGAAGGCCTTTAAAGGAGTAGGGAGTGGATGCAGTCTAAGAAGGATGCAAGTAAGACTGGTTTTTCTTTCCCTCCTTTGAAACTTTTGGGAAAATCAGGAATGTGGTATGAGACCAAGGAGCCTATGGGGTTGGGGTTCCCACATCTGCTGACGCAGATTTCTCTAATCTAGTTGACTCTCCAGGAGACTTTCCCTTTCTTCAGCTTTCTAAATGGCGACTTGGGGAATGAGTGAAATGGATCATCTCCTCAAAAAATGGGTCTTTTAGAGTTGTGGAGGTCTTCAACTTTATGGATTGGTCTCTTGGAGCTTTGGCCAACAGGACTCAAATTCCCGAATTCCTGTGTTTGGATGACTTCCAATGAGTGTTTTGTCTTGCTTGGACAAAGCAGTGAGGGACGGTTCCATGGAAGTCGCTGCCTTATTCGATAGCTGCTATTCTGAAGAAGAGGTCAGTATTCAGCTCTTTCCTCACGGTGTCTGTGTCTCCTCTTCAGAGATCCTCTCTTCTGTTTGCTCCTTTTCTCCTCACCTTTTCCTCAAAACTTGGTGAAGGAGATTTCTCCTTCTTTATCTGAAAAAGGCGACACAAGACCTTTTGGCCCAGTCTTCAAAGAGGGTCAGACCTTGCCGTCCCTTTCGCTTGAAGAAGGAGAAGGCTCCCTTTCAGGAGCCCTTTATTGTCAGTGGTCCTTCGTCCAGACCCTCCTTCAGGAGCAAAAGACCAGAGAGGAGAGGAAGGTCTTCCTCTCGTTCTATCAGAAGGACCAAATGAAGAACGAGTACTCCAGACGACAGTGGGTGCCAGACTGCTACACCGCCTGGTCTGGGCACAGAGAGGGGCGGACGACTGGTCCCTCTCCATTTTAAGAAGAGGCTACCTTATCCCCTTCAGGGAAAGTCCTCCTTTAACATCAACTCCCAGGAGTTATCCGCCAGCTACAGGGATCCCATCAAGAACCAGGCTCTTTTTCTAGCAGTGGAACAGATGTTAGAAAAGGAAGCAATAGAACTGTTCAAGACCTCCATTCCCCGGTTTTACAACCGTCTTTTTCTGGTTCCGAAAACTCGGGGTTGGAGACCGGTTCTGGATGTAAAGCGCCTGAATTTCTTCATAATCAAGACGAAATTCAAAATGGAGACTACCTCCTCGGTTCTTTGCAGCTCTTCGTCCAGGGGATTGGATGGTCTCCTGGACCTGCAGGACGCTGACTTCCACATTCCCATTCATCCCTCACAAGAAAGTTCCTGAGGTTCGTGATTTCGGGAAAAGTTTTTCAATTCAGGTCCCTGTGCTTTGGTCTTTCGACGGCCCCACAAGTGTTCACGGGCATCTTAAGGAATGTGGCACGCTGGCTTCACTTAGAGGGAGTGAGGATATCAATGTATCTCGACGATTGGCTGATTATGAGCTCAATCAAAGGACAGTTGTCTGGAGTACTTGTCGATCACCCTAAATATGACACAGTCCCTTGGACTATTAGTAAACCTACAGAAATCCCAGGTTGTTCCAGAGCAGAGCATTGTTTACCTGGGGATTCTGATGGATTCTCGGGATTTTCTAGCCTTTCCATCCCAAGAGAGAATAGATCGCTGCATCTTAAAAAGGTGACAGTTTTTCTAAGGAGAAAACATTGTTCAGCGAGGGAGTGGATGAGTTTGCTGGGGACCATTTCCTCGCTGGAACAGTTCGTCTCCTTAGGGAAAACTTCATCTGAGACCTCTTCAGTTTTCCTAAAGGAGAGTTGGGACCAGAAGTCTCAGGACTTAGCAACTTTGTTCCAAATTTCATAGACAAGATAAAAGAGGATCTCAACTGGTGGTTAGACCCTCAGAAAATTATGCCAAGGACTGTCTCTTCAGTTATATGAGCCCTACCCTAGTGTTGTTCTCAGACGCCTCGGAGTCGGGATGGGGGCAACACTAGGGTCGAGAAAGTGTCAGGCACCTGGGAGGAGACCAGGTGAACTGGCACATCAACAAGAAAGAGCTATCAGCAGTTCATTTGGCTCTCATCAAGTTCGAGTTCCTTGTCTCAGGACAAGTAGTCCAAGTGAACTCAGACAACACTACTGCCCTGGCTTATATAAGGAAACAGGGAGGAACACACTCCTTCTCCCTTTACGAAACGGCAAAAACGTTGCTGTTATGGGCTCAGGAGAGGAGGATCAGACTCCTCACCAGATTTGTACAGGAGAGAGGAATGTGAGGGCCGATTTTCTCAGCAGGAAGGATCAGGTCCTTCCACAGAGTGGACTCTCCATTCAGAAGTCTTTCACTTAAAGACTGTGGAACCTGTGGGAAGGCCGAATATCGACCTTTTTGCAACCCACTGGAATGCAAGGCTGGAAAACTACTGCTCTCCGATATCGGACCCGAGAGCAGTTGCAATAGAGACAGTCTTCTCCTAGATTGGACAGGATTAGACGGATATGCCTTTCCCCATTCAAGATCCTAGGAGAAGTGGTAAGAAAGTTTGCATCAAGAGGGAAGGCGCGAGACTGACACTGGTAGCTCCGTTTTGGCCAGCTCAAGACTGGTTCACAGAGGTACTGGAATGGATAGTAGATTTTCCAAGATCGCTTCCACACAGGAACGATCTTCTCAAACAGCCCCACTTCAACAGATTCCACAAGAATCTCCCCGCTCTCAGTCTAACTGCCTTCAGACTATCGAAGGTCTGGTCAGAGCGAAAAAACTGGTTTTTCGCACAAAGCTGCGAAGGCTATTGCAAGAGCCAGGAGATCCTCAACCCTTCAAAGCACCAGTCGAAGTGGGAGGTCTTTAGAAGATGGTGCAGGACCAATAAGATATCCTCTTCCAGTACCTCTGTGACAAACATTGCTGATTTCTTTATCTTCCTGAGGGAACATTGCAACCTCGCTGTATCCACAATTAAAGGATACAGGAGTATGTTATCTTCTGGTTTTCAGACACAGAGATCTGAATATCTCTGAAAACAGAGACCTTCATGACCTTATAAGGTCTTTTTGAAACGTCAAAATTCAGGACTTCGAAACCTCCCAGTTGGAATCTAGACATAGTTTTGAAATTCTTAATGTCTAAAAAATTCGAACCTCCTCATCAAGCTTCCTTCAGGGACCTCACCAGGAAGTCACTTTTCCTCTTTGCCCTTGCCTCAGCTAAGAGAATAAGTGAAATACAAGCCTTAGACGGCAAAGTTGGTTTTAAGGGAGGTTCGGCTATATGCTCCTTTAAACCATTATTTCTAGCGAAGAATGAGAATCCTTCTAAACCGTGGCCAAGAACCTTTGAATTAAAAGGTCTTTCTTCTGTGACGGGACATGAGTTGGAGAGGACTCTATGCCCTGTCAGGAGCCTTAAATTCTACTTAGAAAAGAAGAAATTACTGGGAGGATCGGTTGAAAGTCTTTGGTGCTCTGTCAGGAATCCTTCACGAGCGATCTCAAAGAATGCGCTGTCCTTTTTTATTAAGGACGTCATCAAGGAAGCGCATATCTCATGTGAGGATGAGCACTTTAAGCTCCTTAGAGTGAAAGCACACGAAGTGAGAGCCATTGCTACTTCCTTGGCTTTTCACAAGACGTTGTCTCTCCAGTCTATTTTAGAGGCAACCTATTGGAGGTGTAATTCAACGTTCGTGATCTCATTACTTTCACGAGATATTAGAGTAACGTGATGATAAGTGCTTCTCTCTAGAGCATACGTATTCTGCGGATTCGGTGCTGGGACAGGAGCTGAATCCAATCCTATTTAGTTTAGTTAATTTAGTTGTTTTTTAAGCTTGGTGGTGTGTGTTTTTTTTTTTTTTTATGGTTGGTTGAAAGAGGGTGATGGAATTATGCTTCCCCTTTCAATTCTTATCACTAACAAGGTTAGGATTGGTCAGGTGGTCGGGATTGGTTGTCATGTTCCTTGTAATTTTTATGGACACCTAGCTCTGTCATGTAAGAGGATAGCCCCATTGATACGATTCAGGTGTAGGCTCGGTCATGTAAGTGGGTCAGCCCCCTTTGACACGATCCGCTATAGGCTCGCCATGTTAGTGGGTCATCCCCATTGGCACGATCCAGAAGGGCTGTCAGTCACAGGTCACATCCTCGCTGAAGCTCCTGAGGCAAGCAGACTCATAGACAGTATCCATGAAGTCTTCTGCCCAATCAGGTAAGAACCATGGTTTTTGTTTATCCTACAACATATGTTGTTTCCCGTTTTTAGTTATTTTCTGTCTCTTGCCCTCCTCCAAGGGTGCCATTCAGCTAAGTATATATCTGACGGGTAAGTTGCATGTACAAAAATGATATTTTTATGATAAAATAAAGTTTTGTACATACTTACCCGGCAGATATATACGATTGATGGCCCGCCCAGCCTCCCTCAGGAGACAGGTGGAAGAGAAAATCTGATTAGAAAACGGGAATGGTTCCTATTCCAAGCCACCCAGCGGCGGGTATGGTTGATCACCTGACCTACCTGTGCGTATGGTGCCGCGAGTTTTGAAATTCTGTCGGGAACGCCGGAGACTATAGCTAAGTATATATCTGCCGGGTAAGTATGTACAAAACTTTATTTTATCATAAAATATCATTTTTCGGTGGTCACCTTGAAAGTACTCCCCTTTACAAGGTCTGTTTCTGTGTCCAGTTTTTTCCTTTCAGGCTTTTTTAGACAGGCCCTCGCAATTTTGTCAGGTCCTCTCCTTTAAAAAAGGGGGCACTGTCATTGGGTCTGCTATTAGGCAGGAAGTATTTTCTTAATACAAGCCTATTCAGGTGCTATTCTAAGCTCATGATCTTAGACGGTGACCACTTACATTATTTTTCATTACATGAACTTAGAGGACCTTACTAATGTTCAGGGTAGAATTCTTCTAGTTTTCAACGTTTCTATTTAAGTCTTTAATAGCATAAGAATGATGTTTATTTCTCTGTTACTATTTCAAAAACGGGAAGACACGGGACTCCAAATCCAGAAAAAAAGATTTTGACAAATGAAAAATCTATTTCTGGAGAGGGGCCCGTGTCACCCCAACACCCACACCTGTTTTTTCATTCTCTCCTCCCTTGATAAACTTCATTCTAGTGAGGTGGGTGCTAACATGGAATGCGGCTAGTGTTGCCTTGTATACAGTCCAAAGTAGTGCATGGGCTTGTATCGGCACCTCTCTTCGTTGGGACTTTTGACATTGGGAATCTCTATAGGATAAGGTTCCGTGTTTTGTAGTTCACCCTTTTCCATACAAGACTCCATCCAGTGGAGTTCGCATGGGGGTAGTAACTCCAGCATTTCATTTAGCTTTCTCTGGTATCTAAACAACGGAATTACCTAGAAATAAGTGCTGAATGGACTATTTCACCGGGTGACACGGGCCCTCTCCCAGAAATAGATTTTTCCTTTGTCAAAATCCTTTATATATATATATATATATAGGGAATATATATGATATATATA
>NC_089745.1:21794324-21816824 GCF_040412425.1 Macrobrachium rosenbergii | reverse complement strand
GCACTCCAGCAAGAATAGCTGCACTAGGAGTATTTCTTGAGTTAAATTAGACTTACAGTATAAACAAACCTCTTATTTTACCTTTGTCTATCCCTCATTGGGAAGAGAAGCAAGATGTATTCGTGACTTTCTCATTTGTGCACAGTATTTACTTCATCACCATTCTCCACAGTTTTTTTTCATCAGTGCACAGAAGACACTACTTCGTTGCATTATTATTTTTCTGAGACTGTTAGACACTATTGTGTGTAAGTGTGTAGCACACCTCCCTTGCTTCATGTTGCCCCCTGGTATGTGTTATAACACTCGGGTGGTTACTATAGTGCAATGCTCTATCGAATGTCCAGACATGATCATGTTTTAGACGGATAAAGATATAAAAAGAACAAAGTATACAAAGGATGACCAAAGAGAAATGAACGTCGGAAGGGGGGAAAATAATGTAACAATGGAGTATCTTGAAATCTACTGACTGAAGAAAAATTATGTAATCTGGAGGGACCAATAGAAATATTATGTTTGCAGAGGTCATTTGAGATTAGCTGAAAGGTGTTGGAAATCTAGCCACTGTTGAGCCACCTAAAGTATATTAGATTTTTATAAATGTAATAGGAATAAAAGAATGGGGAAGGAGTATTAGAATAGTAAATAAAAATGAAAAAGGGGTCACTAGTGTGAAAAATATATAGGAATAAGATTGCTAGAGCTTCTTTTGAGAGTATTAGAGAAGGTGCGACAGAAAAGCTCAAAAATGATATTGAGGAACAGACATTACTAGATATTAGAATTTTTAGATAATAAGACTTCAAATATGGTTAACATGAACATCATTTTTAAAGCTCTCGGAAATTTGTCTTTACTAAGATTTTATCAAAGTTGTTGAGATGTGTCCAGAGGCTTAGTAATAGATTGGGATAACGTACAGTATTTTTTTTTTATGGTGTAGTCACTTGTTTTGTCCTCAGGGAATTACCTTCCATGGGTCTACCAGAGGTCCATGATAACCAAAATAATATCAAAGGATTCTCTTTTAGTTGGTCTCTTTGCCAGCTACTATGTCGCAATGATAAACACTATGACACGTCAAAACCTGCTAGGAAAGGAAGTGATTATTGCCCATGCTCAGTCCGCCATATTGTCGACAAACAAAGCATCACAAAGACCAAGAAGCCATATCTTCCTGTTGGTCAACACCAAATGGTTTACTTCGTTACCAGGGCTCCAAAAACTCTGCTTTTTCTCTGATTTACATATGGAAACATCTAAAGAAAAAAGTTAAGTGCTTAATTTGAATTGCCAGTTAAAGTTTTAGTTTTTAAATTTTGGAATTGGTAGTTAATTTGTATGTGAAAGCTGAAAACCTAGCATTTCTTGCTAATACATGGTTGTCACTTAGTCATAATTGCTTATTGGTAGTTTTGAAAAGCGCAAATTGTTTTAAAGAATTTGTCATTAAAGGATTTTGACAAAGGAAAAATCTATTTCTGGAGAGGGGCCCGTGTCACCCGGTGAAATAGTCCATTCAGCACTTATTTCTAGGTAATTCCGTTGCTAGATACCAGAGAAAGCTAAATGAAATGCTGGAGTTACTACCCCCAGAGCGAGCTCCACTAGATGGAGTCGTGTATGGAAAAGGGTGAACTACAAAAACACGGAACCTTATCCTATAGAGATTCCCAATGTCAAAAGTCCCAACGAGAGGGTGCCGATACAAGCCCATGCACTACTCATGGACTGTATACAAGGCAACACTAGCCGCATTCCATGTTAGCACCCACCTCACTAGAATGAAGTTTATCAAGGGAGGGAGAGAATGAAAATAGGGGTGGGTCACCAGGTTCATGGGCCCCTCTCCAGAAATAGATTTTTCCTTTGTCAAAATCCTTTTTCTGGATCGGGTCCCGTGTCACCCGATGAAATAGTAACAGAGAAATAAACATCATTCTTATGCTATTAAAGATTTAAACAGAAACGTTGAAAACTAGGAGAATTCTACCCTGAACATAAGTAAGGTCCTCTAAGTTCATGTAATGAAAATAATGTAAGTGGTCGCCGTCTAAGATCATGAGCTTAGAATAGCACCTGAATAGGCTTGTATTAAGAAAATACTTCCTGCCTAATAGCAGACCCAATGACAGTGCCCCCCTTTTTTTTTTTAGGAGAGGACCTGACAAAATTGCGAGGTCCTGTCTAAAAAGCCTGCAAGGAGAAAACTGGACACAGAAACAGACCTTGTAAAAGGGGAGTACTTTCCAAGGTGACCACCGAAAATGAGGACCTTCAATTGTAGATAGAAAGTTAGGGTGAGGAATTCACAACACTACCCCCTGATGAGGGGAAACCAAACTGATTGGTTCCGCAGACAGGGCAGACAGTACAGGAAAACTAACACTAGAAGCTAAGCTGATTAAAAATTTTTGGGACTTCCTTAACAAGGAAAGGTAAGAACAAGATGATTGTTGGTTACCGGCTAACTCCGATACATTACTCAAAGACCAGGAAACCGAATGTGGACGGAGTACTGTTCTTAGACGAACACAGACCTTAGGGATGAAAGTTAAGGGCCTGTGAGTCTGGTTCCAACAAAACACTTTCCTCGAGGCCAATGCGGCCACATCAGTACTGTAGCTTCAAAACTATGTGAAGAGTGCTAGTTACTTAACTGCAGAACCATACTGCAGTAGAGTAGGATCCCTTAACTGATTTCAGGAAAACAGTAATAACAGGACCAATATCAGTTTCCTCCTAAACTGTAAGATTCAAAGACCAAAAGCCAGGACATCAGAGTTTGAGGGGGCTGACGAGGCTGAGTTTATACCAGACGGGACAGCTTGATAGTTTGTGGCTGAATTGGGTTGCAAACAGACCTACTTCCAGGCCCAGGAAAAGGTCACAAGACTACCTGAATGACGCTCCGCCTAAGGACTATTCTGACACCAGGGGAGGCCCTGGATAGGGAAAAAGCAGTGACCTTTTGGACCCCTACGAGAAGGATGGTAGACAGAGGCACCTGTGTCTGTTGGTTATGGAGAAGAATGAACCATAACCTGAACGAAGCAAGTCCAAAACCACTTGTTTACGCAGCGCACTATTGCTGTTTTGTTCAGAACCAGCCTAAAAGGAAACCTCTTGGGGGAAGAAGTTTCCCAAGGACAGGAAGACTGTCACCGCCCCCAAAGCGTTGATATGGAACTGCCGAACGTGACTGACTAAGTTCCATGTACTTCATTGGGCCAAAAATATCCACCTCACCCGCCCAGAGAGGTGACGGTGTGGAATACTGAGGCCGGAGGGGAAAGCTGGAGAGGAACTGACTTCGTAAGCACTTGACAGTTGTGCAAGGCCGGAGGCCACTATTCAAGCAGGAGGAATCAAGGAGACACGTCCCTGACTCCACCATACCCCGGTCATAAACTCCAGCTTTGACTTCAGAAGGAGAACCATCACTGAAGCAAACTGGAGAAAACCCAGGACCTTTTCTTGGGCACGGGGAGAGGTATGCTTGAGATGATGAAATGATAGGATGCCCTTGCTATCTCTTTCCACTTCCACTGGATTCATAACTACGGAAGGCTACCCTCCTGAATCAGGTGGGATTCCTTCCTGGTTACTTAGAAGCCCAAAGACTCTAGAAACCGATTATAATGACCGCGCCCTCAGGCAATTCCTGACGCTGGGTGCCCAAATGAGCCAGGCAACTAGATATGCAGCTAGCATAGCCTCCTAATACCGGAGCTGTTGAACTACGGTATTGTTCAAACTGGCAAAGACTCTGGAGCCGCATTGAGGAGGGCATGAACCTGAAGGGGCACGCCTGCTCCCGAGTCTGAATCCCAAGAAGGGATAGGACCTTTCTGCAACCAAGATGTGAAAGGAAGAGTCAGAAAGGTCTATAGAGGTGGTTATGGTTCCACGGCGCAGTAGGATCTGAACCCACAAGACTGTAAGCAACCGAGACTTGCCGCATGAATAAGGAAAACAAACGGGACACGCCGGAAAAATTTTCCAGTGGAAGGGAACTTCCTTGGCAGACTGAAAAAGCCTGACAGGCCATTCACAAAGACCCCCAGAACTCTGGCCGGAGGCTGATTGAACCTGATTGGGGAGGGGACAACAGTCCAGCTCCACCCCGGCCCTGATAACTATACTCTGGGCCCAGGAACTGAAGTTCCAGTGGCCCCGAAAATGGTACAGCCTCCCACCCAAATGAGAAATACTACAGGGAGGAGGCTTGATTGCCTCCCGTGAAGCGAATGCCTTCCCAATTTCTCGGAGAGGAGTAGGATGCATCCCTGCTCCTATGATAACCCTGAGGGTCAGAGCCACTGGCCAAATGTCTAGTGAAAATTCTTTCCCTTAGGTTTTCGTGATGAAGCAAAGAAAACTCCGGCGGGCACGTGGGGAGGCAGAGACACACGGGGTGTTACAAGGGGCTGATGTGTTGGCTGAACCCGCACACATCGAGGTGGAGGCTGGGAGGAGTGAGCTGACGGCTGTCTAGGGCAGAGACCTGAAGAGCCTGCACCACCGCCTGAGCAGGGGGGGCTCTTGAACTACATGAACTTCTTGCCGGACTTGGGACAGGTCCCGGCAAGATCAGACCGTTTCTGCTCGTAGGGTAGACACCCATGAGAACGGAGGCTCTGGGTAACAATAGTAGCCCCAGACGGGCCGTAACAACGCCCACCTGGGGAAAAGATTAATTCTCCAGGTGAAACTGTTCATAAGATTTTTCAGCTCAAGGCGGAACGGGCAAGCCTGACTTACACCCTGTTTCAGCTTCCGAAAATTGACTCCGGAAGCTTAGGAGCTGCTTAGGAGCGCTGAATAAATTAGGAGCGTAGTCCGGGGTTAGAAGATTCACTGTGAATGTATCTGTGATATCTGTCTCCCGGAAATGCCTCAGCGATACATTTTCAAAACAAGCCTGTTGATAAGAGGGGCTACATTCGGAGCACAAGGGGTAATAAACAGGGCTCTCAAAGAGAGCACGGTAAGACCCCACAGCTGGCGTGAACTTGGAATTCTCCGCCTGCCACTCCGTTAGAGTTCACAGGGAGACGATGTGTCCAGCCCCCAGCTGAGGGCTCACTTATGGATCCTGCCAGACAGATGCCATGTTCTGTTCTGACAGTCTGGTAAAACCCGGATAAGAGGATACCAGACCGGAAGGGAAGAAATGCCCTTCCACCAACCTCCGTGTGCCCACACCCCGACAGGAGGGTGCCTTCATGCTGGGAAGCATAAAGGGAAGGCACCAAGATTCCCCAGACTGGAGGGGAAAAGAGGTGGAGATGTCCGAACGATAGAATTCGGAACGGAGCAGGACTTAACAGGTGATCCATTGACAATGAGTCTTGAGATTAATCTCTTGGGATTTAAGCTCCTGGGAAAGGGAAGGCATGGACCATGAGGTAGATAGTTAGTTTAATAGGTTGACAATGACCCTCAAAACGAGCTCCTTATAAGGAGACCCGTAAAAGAGTTTTCAACAAAGGAAGGAGGGGGTAACCGCCTTGCTTTGCTTGGGCCGTGTCCTTTCCAGAAGACGAGGCCAAACTCGTAGATGGCACCGGATTAGAGATCCGAGACGTCCTGAGGGGGCCCCGAGCGGGTCTTCTTGGTTTAAAAAGGGTCTCTTTTTTTTTTTTTTTTTTTTTTTTTTTTTTTTTTTTACTGACTTTCACCTTAGGGACGGTAGACCAGGAACCGTCGAAAAGGGATGAGAAGGTAACAACTTAATCCCTTAAAGGAAAAGTTTGCCTCACCTAATTCCGAGCTAAGCGGAAAAGGTTTGCCTCAATTATTCCCGCACCTACTTATCGCTCCGGGACGATGTTCACAGGTCCGAGAACGAGACAGAAGGCCGTAACGTCTTCAGAAAACTCTCCGTAAACAATTAACTTGAAGCGAAGAGTTACGAGACTTGCGGCCGGCCTCCAGGAAGGGGAAAAATTAGGACCCCAGACACCGGAGGAACAACTATCAATAAGTTATATAAGACGGAGTTTGGCGAAGGAAAAACCGATAGGTGTATATGAAACCTACCAATTTACCGAGAATCTCGCCCGGAAACGGAGTTTGGCGGAGGAAATCGATAGGCGATATGAAACCTACCGATCCACCGAGAATCTCGCCCCGGAGAGAGCCCAAACACCGAAAGATTAACTATTAATAAGCCACAAGAGGCGGAGAACCGATAGGTTTATATGAAACCTACCGAATTAACGAGAATCCCGCCGAGACGGAGTTTGGCGGAGTGAAATCGATAAGGCATATATGTGAAACCTACCGATTTATCGCCAAAAGAGCGACTATTAATAAGCCATATGAGGCGGAGCTTGATGGAGGTAAAACCGACAGGTATATATGAAACCTACGGATTCATCAGGTAGCCTGCTCGGGAGAGCATAGCGTACAACGCAATCTGCCGGGTGCCAAACGACTAATAATAAGCCAAAGGAGGCGGCGTTTGGCGGCGATAAAACCGACTGGTGTAAATAAAACCTACGGATTCATCAAGTAGCCTGCTCGGAGAGAGCATAGCGTGCTTTTACAACCTTCCGAGTCAAGAATAAGTCACATGAGGCGGAGTTTGGCGGAGACGAAACCGACAGGTATATATAAAACCTACGGGTTCATCAAGAAGCCTGCTCGAGGAGAGCATAGCGTACTTCATAACCTTCCGTGCCAAACTATAAATCCAAAACAGACTGCGCACCAGAATGGGAGCTATAGACTCCGTGACCGCTGGTTTGTTGCAGGATAGCGGAGCATTCCTGCACTTGACAAAACCAGCCGAAAACGTATGAGAAAAGGGCATGCTGGAACGGATGCCGGAGCAGAGTACCATAGCAGCCAGAGGCTAGTCAGACCAGGAAAACCCCCGGAGAAAACCGGAGAGAAAACCGGGCTAACAGGACAAAACTCATAGACATAAAAACAGAGTCAACGGAACATTCCGAAGCGATCATGTTTGAACAAAATGTGGGAAGGTTATGAACTGTTCGGAAGTGGGCGCACTCCGAGCCAAGAGAGGAAAACCCCCGGAGGAGGATATCCTGAACGAAGTGATAGCGGTGGGGGGGGAATAAACGCCGACCGCTGAACACTAAAACCACCGTAGCAGTAAGCAAGGAGAGCGCCCAACAAGATAACGAAACACCGAACAGGTAGTAGCAAAAAGGAGGGGGAACGCCGAAAGTAAATAAAGCAGAAGACAGTTAGGTGGAGAACGCTAACTGGCCTCGTATGAGATCCCAACAGTGAGGTGCGAACATGTAGGAAGCACCACGAAGGGAAATAGTCGACGTAAAAGGAAGGGGGAAGGATAGGCCAGGAGGTTGGTAACCCAAAGCAGCGACCAGGGGTGGGACAGCACTCCCCGGGCGCCCAGAGATTCTCATAGATCCCCTCGCTATGTAAGCTGTGTTGCACGACAAGAGCGAGAGAAAAGGAGAGGAAGGGCAAAAACCTCTACGGCCAGGAGAGCAATGAAAGATAAAAGGAGTGTGAACAGGAGTGGGGAGAGCACTCCTGGTCACATCCAGGTCCAGGTGGAGTGCCAACTCAGACACACCGAAGGACAATCAATCAATGCAGAGGGAGGGGATGTAGGCTATAACATAAAATAAGGATAATTGCTCTCAAGCCTTGGAAAGTTAACAAACTTTGAAAACAAACCAAGGGGAGATAGAGAGCAAAGGATAAAAGGGAGAGAAGGGGACTCTCGAAACCACAAAATAACATATATATAGTCAGTAAAAGAAGTGTGAACAGGAGTGGGGAGAGCACTCCCGGTCACCATTGGTAAGCAACCCAAAGAAGGATTGAACTAGGATAGGCTACGCAGGTAAACCCTCGCTATTCCAGTTTAACTTATTAGGAACATTAGCCTAAGTGAAAAGCCGAAACAGGGAGAAGGTGGACGTAGGCAATATATCCAAGCCAAAACCAAACAAAGGGAAGCACCAGACATAAAACACACATGTACAGAACGAGATCACCGACATGAAACTCATACGTACAGATCGAGATTGTCCCCTCCTTAACGAATTTTTCCCCGAAGGGAAAAAGTGTTACAGCCAACCCCTAGGCTAACCTAACTGAGGCGATGTAAAGGAAGGAAGCCTAGGAGAAGGGTAAAGGCTAACCAATAACTCAAAAAAAAAAAATCATAATAAAACAAAAATTGTCTATAAGGTACATGTAGGAGGATAGGCAGGCCCAACACAACATGGACGTGAAGGGACATGACCGACCTCCAGTTAAATGAAAGTATCCCAAAATTAACAAAATTCAAAAGCATCCAAGCACAAGGTCAAAAATTAAATGTAACAATGAAAATCATGTTCCCATACACTTAGAGAAGTGAGTCTAAAACAAGGCAAAATAAAGCCAAAATAAGAAGCGAATAGGCCCGAGGGGGAACCACGTAGCCTAAACAGCAAGACAGCACTTGACCAGGAAGGGAACACAAAATTCACAAAATAAACAAAATTATAAAAACAAAGTAAAAACCGTAACAGTACCAATGAAAATAAGATCCCCAAAGGCTAAGAGAAGTGAGTGACAAAAATAAAGCATAATGAGGCCATGATAATGCGAATGGGCTCGAGGGGGAAGCTCGAGCCTAAATGCTCAACAACACTTCTCGTAATGAAGCCACGATAAAAGCGAATGGGCCCGAGGGGGAAGCTCGTAGCCTAAACGCTAAACATCACTCCCGTAATGAAGCCATGATAAAAGGCGAATGGGCCCGAGTGGGTAGCTCGTAGCCTAAACGCTAAACATCACTTCCATAATAAAAATCACTCTGAATGAAGCCATGATAAAAGCGAATGGGCCCGAGGGGGTAGCTCATAGCCTAAACGCTAAACAGCACTTCTCGTTAAATGGGTACAGAACAAACAAAAATTAATCAAACCCACTAAAGTTAGGGATCATTAATGGTAAAATATCCCAAATAAAAGGGATACAAATAAAAACACAAAACAAACATGCCAACCCAAGACCAAGAGAGGTCAAGAGACGACGTGATAGGAGATCGAGATGGCGTTATAAATCCCTTTAATTATTAAACTAAAGGAAAATAAGAAGCCTCAATCGCCTAAAAACAACAAAACACTGGTACTCAAGTAATTGAAGAAGAACCTTGCGAGGATGCCATAAAAAATCCAAAATAGAGCACAAAATAAGGATCACAACGAAATTACGTGTGAACGAAAAACGCGTGCTAAAATGGAATGCGGCTAGTGTTGCCTTGTATACAGTCCATTGAGTAGTGCATGGGCTTGTATCAGCACCTCTCTCGTTGGGACTTTTGACATTGGGAATCTCTATAGGATAAGGTTCCGTGTTTTGTAGTTCACCCTTTTCCATACTCGACTCCATCTAGTGGAGTCGCTCTGGGGTAGTAACTCCAGCATTTCATTTAGCTTTCTCTGGTATCTAGCAACGGAATTACCTAGAAATAAGTGCTGAATGGACTATTTCACCGGGTGACACGGGACCCCGATCCAGAAATAATTAGATGTTTTAACTAAAAGAAATGTTCCACAATTTATCATTAATATAGAAAATCCTTCCAGATTATACGACGTCTACAATAATCTAGGCAGCAGCCAACATCAGATTGAGAAAAACATACACTATATTAATAGTGGATGTTATCTGTAGCCTACAATCTAGGATTGCATATCCTTAACCATCACAGTCCTAGACCGGGCTAAATTTAAGGATGGCTAATTTTTAAAAACTCATCAGTTAAAAGAGGAAGGTATGCATATGCACATGGTATAAGAAAAAAATTCTAAAAAATTTTCCGTACGTTATAGGCTAAGTTGAAAGTGAATATTTCCAAACCGGTGTGGGGTTTCTTACAAAATACAGTCATGAAAGTATGCTGATTTTACCAGGTTATAAGTGTTTTTTCTAATATTTTTTAAATTTTATTTTGTAAAATTATAATTACAGCTCACATATCATAACAGATAAGAACTAAAAGCAGTAACAAATTTTGAGTACGTACATTTATTGTAAAATATATACAAGACGTGACTGGATGGGAATTTTGGACAACATTCCCCTACAACATCTAAAGGCAAACTGATCCCTCTGCTGTACCGACTAGCTATTAGAGTTGGGGTAAGAGTGGGCATGATTCATTTATGGCCCATGAAAGTGATCTCAGTACTTTTATCGCAAAATTTGTTCAAATTGTGTGGCGCAAAATCTTCAACATATGTGTATGTTTCCCGGACTCCACCACAAAGCTATATGTAAACACATGTATGTTACCTGTCCACAAGGGGTTAAATGTGAACTAAATAACCTGGGTTAGATATGGCTGGCTCGAAGGATTTGGATGAAATTACAGGTCTAGGCTAGAAGCCTAGCACTGGGACCAAATAGGTCACTTGGTAGGGTGATGAATGAATGAGAATGAAATTAAAAGCTGCACAAAGCCATACGCTCTCATACTGGAACCCACTCACACAAGTACATTTATACTCATGTTTCCATATATAATCACTAAAAAGGTATATTAAAATTCAAAACAAAGTAAGTGAAATTTGAAAGTTTAGTTTTAAAATTCATAAGGTTTTTGTATTTTTATTTACTTTTTATATTTTATCAATTAAATCACAGCTCCTCATAAACATTAAAATGGGTATTACTGTAAATGTTGAAGATTCTGACAAAATTTCTTTTATTAATCTATTTCCAAAATTTTATATCGCTGCAGGTTATATTTTGGACATTCACACAGTACAAGCTTCACTGTTATCAACACTTTGCAATCTGGGCATTCGGGAGGAGTTCCACATGGACTGTTCATTAAGTGTCCATGTGTCAAATGAGTATGGCCTATTCGAAGACACGTCAGAATTACTTGTGTGTGTGTGTCTCTCTCTATGATATGATGAACACCATTTTCCAACACTAAATTTTATCTGTTTTAAATATTATTTTCAGGTTCTTCATTCCATATATTTTGCCATTTACTTACAATGTTTTTATATATCTTTATAGTCACTAATAGGGATGTTTACATTTGCTCTTGTCATCTGGACTGCTTCTTCAGCTGCTTTATCAGCGTCTTCATTTCCTTTAATCCCTACTTGGGCAGGGATCCAACATATTTCAGTATTTTTTCCATTATACAATTTATATTGAGCGAAAACTTAACTTGCTGTACATTATTATTTTTTTTTATTATAGCTTTGAATGGCTTCTACAGAGCTTCTGGGGTCGCTATAAATCACAAAATTATTAAATGAGGTTTCTATAATTATTTTTATGGCTGATGATATTGCACATAACTCAGCTGTAAATACTGAGGCATTATCTGGTAGAGAGAACTGATACATTTTGTCTTGGGATATTGCAGCATGTCCCACTCCGTATTGTGACATAGATCCATCGGTGTATGTTGCGTAATGTGGATCTTTTCGGATTGTATGTTCTACTGTATGTTGTCTATGGTGTTCTGGGGTATATTAATAACTTTTTGATAAATATTTTAAGTGTTTGCAAATTCTCATTTTATTCGTGCCCAAGGAGGAGGTAATTTTACTGTTATAGCTAATTGTATATTTATATTTAGCAACTCGACCAATCTTCTAGCTCTAATTGGGAAAGGAGATGGATGATTGTTTATAAACACATCTCATAATCCAAATAATTTTTTGGTTGGAGAATCATTTGTCTGAATTCTCAGAGCGCTCTTGATTTTACTAGCTCTCTATATAAAGAGAGAGAGAGAGAGGTAGTTCACCACATTCAGCTTGTAAAGATGACTTTGGTGATGATCGAAAAGCTCTTGAACATATTCTAAGGCCTTCATTATGAACTGGGTCTGATGTTTTCAGCATTGCGTCTGATGCTGAGCCATATATTTTGCTTCCATAATCAATGATAGACAGCTGTTGCTTTATGCAGTACAGTAAGGGATGTCTATCGGCTCCCCAAGTAGTGCTCGATAGTTTTTTAATTAGTTTTAATGCTCTTTTACATATTGATTTCATGTATGTTATCTGGGCTTTCCAGTTCAAGTATCAAAACTAATCCCAAAAATTTTACTGTTTGGCCATTTGGTTTGCAATGATTTCTGATGTTTAAAGCTATTTCTTCACCTTTTTTCCACTCTTTATCTGTATAAAACATTACTGCTTGAGTTTTTTGTATAGAATATTTAAAGCCTACAGATGAGGCCCATTCATCTATTTATATTAATGATTTGCTCTGTATGTTTTATGCGAGATCCTGAATAACATTATGGCAAAATCATCCATAAACGAGTTACTTTTAATTCCGATCGGTAGATTATTACTGATATCATTTATTGCTAAAGTAAACAGTGTGCCTCTAAGTATGCTTCCTCATGGAACACCATTTTCAAGTGGAAATGTACTTAACAATGCATCATCAATTCTCACTTGAAAAGTGCAATTTGTCAGAAAGTTTTGGATCAGCCTAGGTAAATGTTCATGGATGCTGTTTTTATGTAACGTGTTTAGTATTGCATATCTCCATGTAGTATCATTGTCAAAAAAGACAGCTATAGTAATTTGTTTTCGTTCAAATCCTCTTCATATGTGGTCTTCCAAGTTTGACAGAGAATCCAGTGTAGATTTGTTACATTGTGACCCAAATTGAGTGGGAGTCAAAATTTTTTTTCTCGAATGTGCCATGTTAGTCGAGCAGTTACCATTTTCTGTAGTAATTTGCATAAACAACTTAAAGAAAATGGTCTGTAATTGTTTACATTGCTGGGATCTTTTCCAGGTTTGGGGATAGGAATAATTATAGCTTTACGCCATTCATCAGGAAATAAATTTCGAAGCCATAAGTGGTTATAAAACTCTAATACGTATGACTTTGCCAAAGGTGCTAAATGGCAGATCATTTCAAGACAAATATTGTCACCTCCAAGGGCAGATTTATTGCTGTTCAACAGAGCAAATTCTAACTCTTCCATATTAAATTTTTTGTTATAATGTATATCTTCTATTGTTTCAAAATTTATTGCTATTAATTCTATACTATTTTTCTTTGTGTGGAAATGCTCATCTAAATTTTTGTCACTACTTACTTTTGCTAAATTTTCTCCTATTACATTACTTATTTCTTTTGGATCAAGTATTCTTTTCCCAACTTTTATTATGGCATGTCTAAGTGGTTTAAGATGGGTACCCTTTATTTTCCTGAATTTTTCCCATATTTTTTTGTATGGGAGTATTGTTAAAGAGATCTGATACATATTTCCTCCATGAAATGATTCTTCCTTGAATCACTTCTCTTATAAATTTTGCAAATATTTCATTATATAGAGGTTTTAATGTATCAATTTCTAATAATAATATAGTCAGTTTTTGTAAATTTCCTTCTAATATCAGTATTGTTTTATTTATTTTACTGAACTTTCTATTCAAATTATCTAATCGTCTTCCAATTTGGTGTTTTATTTTTATTAATTCTGTTAGTTTTTCAGACCATCATGGGACTTTGTGTTTTGTTGGATGAGCTTTTGAATTTGGTATTGCATTATCAGCAGTATTTTTAATGAAATCAACAAGAAATGTACTAGTTTCATTATGGTCTTGTAAATATTCAAGTGGTGGGATATTTCTAGTGTGGAATTCATATTGTTCCCAATCTGCTTTATAAATGTTATATTGAGGGACATACTTAGCAGGATTATTTTGTAATAATGAAATTAATATTGGAAAATGATCACTTGTGTGCAAGTCGTCAACTGTATTCCAATCCAATCTGTCAACTATGGTTGCTGTACACAGAGTTAAGTCAATTGAGGAAAATTTTCCATGTGTTTTAGAGAAATATGTGCTGATTTCGTTATCATTTATACAGCACATGTCGTATGAATCTATGAATTCTTCTATTTTACTTCCTGCTCTATTTGAGTCTGTACAATAACAGTCCCACATCGGGTTGTGAGCAATAAAATCACCTACTATTAATGTAGGTTCCTTGGCATTATTAAGTTTGTCAGTGTCATAATTTTTATTAGGTTGGTTGTACACATTAGAATTACATAATCATAATTTTTTATTCGAATTTTAATACCTGATATTTGCAAGTCAGTAATGTTAACAGGTACTTTGTTGTAAAATACTTTATGTATATACATATGGCTGTACCTAAATTTCCTTCCTCCTCTCGTGATGTTAATGCTAAGTATATTTACCTTTTGTTGACACAGTTTTGTTGACATGTTGTAAACATAATGTCATCGGTTTCACATATTCTTTTAGAAGTCATCATACCTCTCCTAGGTGTAATCTGGTCTCTAGACCATTTACGTTCCATTGTATAATATAGCTATTGAAAATATTTTGTTATAGCAGTCGAGTTTTACTCTCTCTTTTTGTATTATCAATTTGGATTTTTTCTACTAATTTACTCACAGGATTCATTTGTTTTTCTGTACAATGTACAAAGTGCTCAATGCACATGCAACCTTTTTCATGGTTACTCAAATCCGTGGTTTCTTTTTTTCTATAAATAAAATTTGTAATATTTGTTAAAACATCTTTTGTTATGTTTTTGTTATTGCATAATTCAAACAATCATTACATCCACATGTACTATCATGCATATTTCTTTTTCATTTGCTCTTGTACCAATTACTGGAGATGGAGTAATCTCTTCTCCTTTGACATAATCATTGTTATCTTTGGTATGGTTCTCTTTCACTTCTTCAGTGTTTTCAATATCCTCCTTCAAGGGTTTTACTATTATTTTTGTAGATAAAGGTATATTCTTAGCTTGTTTTTGTTTTTGTTCCTTTTTCATCTCATTTACCTTTGGTTGAACCGATGTTTCTCTAATAATAGTTGGTTTCTTAGTTTTGGGTGGTGTTCTCTCCAAAGGCCTTTTTTTGTCTTTAATTTCCAGTCCATCACGACCCCCCTCTGTCACTTCTGTAGTAGCATCCTCCTGTGTTTCTATTTGCATTATTATTTCAAATGAATTGGATAAAATATTATCCATCTCAATTGTACCTCTTTCTTTATTCTTTACCATTTTTGTTTTTATTTCTAAATTATTAATTTCTTCTTGAGATTTACTTTTCTGTGCTCTGTTACTTCTATCTGTTTGCATTTTTGTTTCATTATTTGCTCATGTTATTGAAGAATATGTATGTTTCTTAGATGGATCTTGAATTCCTCTCACTTTTAATTCCAACTTAGCCTCTTTTATAGACATTCCTGTTTGTTCTTGTAGTATTTTCAGTTCCGTATTGTATATGTAATACATGCATTCTTTGGATCTTGCATGATGATTCTGCCCATAGTTTACACACTTAGGTTCACTGCACTTCCATTGTGTGGTATGTTCAGTAGATCCACAGTAAGTCCATACTGGTTCATCACGAGAATTTTTCTTTGTGTGCCCATACTTAACTGCAATTTTGACACTGCAGTGGTTTTGGGACATAGGGTCTTAACCCTCTATTTTGGCCTAAAACTTTTATTTTTTGAGGTAGATCTTCACCCCTCAAATTTTATTTTTGCTATTTTTAATATTTGTTTATTGCTATTTTGGTACAACATATTCCTCACAATCTTGGACCTTGGGGTATCTTTTTTGAGAATCTAACAGCATTTTCTTATCAACTGGTTCGTTGATGATTTCAGGAAGTACTGTACAATGGTACCCTGAATGCTGTTCATAGTATCGTGTTTTTTCACTTTTATGTTAATATTGTTTATACTTTTCAAAGACAAATAGTCTTCGGACTGACTTTTTGTTGTGGCTTCTGAAAGCCAAGTTTTCTCCTTTATTTGTCTGAACGACACATCGGGCGTTGGATGTATATTATTAATAAATAATTTTCTAATTTTAAAGCTGAAATATTTTGGTCAGCTTCCATGGTTAGAAACCTCGACCAACTTCCACTCCCAAAGAGGGAGTCTATGTGAGTCAAGTTGGGGTCATGTCAGTATTTACTCTTTTTGGGAGTTTTATAAGGTATATTAAAGTTTTAATACCATTCTGATTTTGCTTATTTGAATTAACCAGAGAATTGTCCATTTCCATGCTAGAAGATTTAAGTGTAAAAAAAAATAAATAATAAATGAACCTGAAAACCTTAAAAAGACATCATCAGCCTTTCATGGAGTTTATTCTTCCACCAATAGCACGAGTGAGAACCGACTCCCAAATGTCCGCTCCCTACCCTACCCCACAGGGGATGGCAGTAAGCCAAACCCGCTTGCTGGGACTGACAATATTACTAGAATACAATCATCCCCACCTTAATCATGTTATGAGCAAACCGGATAGAATGCCAAGAGTCCCATCCCCAGAACCAGACCTCCCTGAATCCGTGGTCCAGCCCTAAAGAACAGTTCTGCCATTGAGCTATCAATCTGATAACTCTCAGGTCTGAACATTATCGGGCAGTTGATGGTCCTACCACAGTTCTCGCTATTTAGCTTCGGATATAAACCTAATCCCAGCTATGATATCTTTTCCTATTTAACAGGTCCAATAAATTTTAGCAATAGTGGAAAATTCCACAAAACTTAATTCAAACAAATGTATCATCATATATAAGACTCTTGGACTCGAACCCAGGAACAAATTACTGGGGTTCAAGAGACCCCTCACCATGTCAAGGTGGTCCCACATTGAGGGGGGTTCACAACCATAAGTAGACCTGCTCGGCCAACCTGTTTGCCACATACGAGACTCACAAACTTCCAGTGGATGCGTCTCCGAACTTGGACAGTCAAGCAACAGCAGGAGATGCCTTCCTACAAGACTGGAACAAATGGAGGAAAATGTACCTATTTCCTCTGTTGTCCTGGATTTCAAAGGTTTTGAGCAAGCCTGTAACCTTCAGAGGGACAGTTTACTTAATAGCCCCAAATTGGTCAAACAGGCATTGGTTCCTATTACTCCAACAGTGGGCGAAGAGATCAATTCCACTAAGATCCGCTGTTCTATCCCAGACAGTAAGGGGGAAAGTTATCTACACATCCTCCTTTCTGAGCCGAGACCTTCCTAATTGGATTTTTTAAATATCTACCGTGAAAATTACTCACCCAACATTGCTTGGTAACAAGTGCAAAAACTCTGGACATCATCTATCCAACAGTACCAGTCCGCCTGGAAGATATAGTTAGATTATATTCATACTGAGAGCCCAGTTGAGATTTCTATGGAAATGCCTGTAAATTTTCTTATAAACCTTTTTGAAGACAAATGCCTTGCTGTTACAACAGTCATGGCATACAAGGCAGCATTAATGGAACCCTTGCTTTATGGAGTCGGGATTGACTCTAGTATAGAAATTGTCACTTCCCTTCTGCGGTCTTTTGCACTACAAAGACCCGCTCCCAAAAGGTTTCCAATTACTGGGTCCCTGAACAAAGTGCTTAGGCTTCTATCAAACCCTCAATTCAGCAGACCCAGTACAACCACAACTCACATGCCGCAAAAGGCAATCTTCTTAATTGCATTAGCATCAGGAGCTTGTATTAGTGAACTGGCCCCTCTTAGACAGGGACAATACATCACGCAGACAGCTGACCATCAGTTATTATTGTCCTCTGGCCCATCATTCCTGGCCAAGAATGAGAATCCTTTAAGAGAGAAATATATACTGATAAGAAAACAATTTAGCAGACAAAACGTTATACCCAGTTTAAGCACTTAAGGTGTACCTAGATGTCACAGCAAACATTCCAGAGGTTCCTATTTTCCTACACCCTAGCACAAATAAACCACTCACTCTACAAGGGCTGAGAATAATTTTAGTGTCCTTCATTAAAAAGGCAAATCCACACTCCTTTCCTAGGTCACATGATATTAGGAAAGTGAGTATGTCATTGGCCTTCTTCAGAAATGCAGAAATCTCGCTTTTGAAGAAGTCACCGAATGTACAGGGTGGTCATCAGAGACAGTATTCTTAAAACATTATTGCCACGAAGAAAAAATTCATTTACCCTGTATATCAATACATGGTAGGGTTAGTCCTGACCCCATAGGCACTACAGCGGAAAACCAGGTGTCTCCTTGACAGGTGGGTATGTTAACTATTGCTGGGGAAAGGTGTGACAAGACTGCAACTAAGCCCAGCATGCTTAGGTAAGTCACTGTAGAACTTCATTCTAAAACAGAAGTTCGTGTCTGGTTTTTTGCAGGTTGTTACCAAAACCTGGGGGTTATTTGGAATAAAGAAAGGAGTTTGAAACTTGTGGCTTGACCTCAGATCAGAAATGTTTTTTCTTTGGGTTGTTGGGATAAAAATTTGAGAGCTTGAGCCTTTTTATCACCAGTCAATTTCTTTGTAAAGCTCCTTGATGAAGAAACAAGTGCCTACCCTGTAAAAAAACAGGTTTTAACATAAGAAAAACCTATTTTTGGTAGTCACTGTTGAGTCCTCAAAACCCTCACACTTCCCTGACAAAAAAAGGCATGGGATTTGGTCAAGGGATCACCCTGCATTGACGAACAGAATGTTGTGGCTTCTTGGTCTTTGTGCCCGTCTGTTTGTCGACAATGTGGCGGACTGCGCATGTGCAGTAATCACTTCCTCTTCTAGCATGTTTTGACTATGGAAACAACTGGGTACAGCTTCGCTGAAGATAAGGGAAAGTGCCCTCTTAGCTTGAGTCCATTATATACTCCATCACATGTTATAGTTTTTATCATTATGACACAAAACCTGGCCAAGAGACCAACTAAAAGAGAATTTTTGTTGTATTAGTTTGGTCACCATGGAGCTCTGGTAGACCCATGGAAGGTAACTTCTTGAGGACTTAACAGCAACTACCAAAAGTAGGTTTTTCCTACATCAAAACCTGTTTATTTACAAATTTAAATGACTCTAAGTATGATTATCACGTTGGTAACCCTGGTAATTGTGATGCCAGATAACCCACAATTAATCAGTCAATCAGCATGTACCATAACAGTAAACAAGAGAATATTTTATCACTGGTGATAATTTATTTCATCTCTAATTAAAAATATGTAAAAGGCAAATTTGTAGATGTTGCAACATGTTTTATTTATAACTTGTCAGGTGCCATCAACCCAAGGAAGTGTGTGTATGTACAGTCACTCAAAAATGTTTTGCAACATGTTCCAGAAGTTTTCGTTCACCTAACAGTAATTTGTTCTTTTGATATTTACAAGGAAATGTAATTTTCTTATTCGATTTTGGTTATTAATTATACGGTTAACAATATAAAAAAGAATGGTGAGTGAAAAATTCATATTACGAAAAATGACGAAACATTTTGAAAAATTTCACTTCAGATGATTGGGCAAAAGAGTCAAAGAAGAAACTATATTTCGAATCCAGATAAAAGCTTATTAACTTATAAAAAAATATTGAATAACCATCAATGAAATTATATATAAATAAAGAAAGAAAGAATTCAACCATTATCGTTGTCACAAACAAAAAAGAAAAAATCTCATAATGTCGTATGTTATCGTGTGACTCCACATTCGGGCAGGAAAAGTTTAAACTGTCTCGTCACTAGCACCGATAAGATGGGCGACAGACTAAGCAGCACCACAATCATTAGCTTCCATAAGACTAATGTTCTATCGTAGATATTGCTCGGCAGCTTAGCGTAAATAAAACAACCACGTATAGAGGGATACAACAGAGAGAACAAGGAAACATGATAAATTCATTGTAAAAACTGAAGGACAACCCCATTGTTGCACTAGTGTTGATCATCATCGGATGATCACTGAAGGAGCTCCGGCTAACTTCCCCCTGACAACCGATGTTGCTATAAAGAGAGAACGTCACGCTCTCCCTTCAAGTTGCTGTTCAAACCATCCGTAACAGGCTACATGAAACCAAGATATTATTTCATCATACTCCTGCCAAGAAACACTTCATATCAGCGAAACACAAAGAATAGAGGCTAGGGTTTGCGTTATAATATAATCCAGCGGCCGATGATTTCTGTAAGTTTGTCATCTTTTGCGATGAGGAGGAGACATTCTCCACTGATGAGCATGGTAGTCTTCTTCACTGCTGGCATGTAGCATTAACTAAATTAATGTTGAACTTCTAGCTAATTTTAATTCTTGAGAAACTTATATAATAAGAAATACAACAATAGGCGTTATATATTCAGTTAACCCTTTAACGCCGAAGCCCTATTTACAAAAACGTCTCCCATATACCGGCGGCGTTTGGTGAACTAGCGCCCGAAGCGGAAAAAAAGTTTTTTCAAAAATCACAGCACGCTTAGTTTTTAAGATTAAGAGTTCATTTTTGGCTCATTTTTTTGTCATTGCCTGAAGTTTAGTATGCTACCATCAGAAATGAAAAAATATCATTATCATATATAAATATTGGAATATATGACAGCGAAAAAAAAAAAAAACTCTTATATAATTGTATACAAATCGCTGTAAGCAAAACGGTTAAAGCTAATGACTTAATTTTTTTAGTTGTATTGTACACTAAATTGCAATGATTTTGGTATATAACAAATTTTAAAACGATCAAAGCAACACAGAGAAAATATTATCACAAAATGATGCATGAATTAAATAACTTTTGCAGCGGACGTAAAAATTTTTTCAAAAATTCACCATAAATCGAAATATTGTGCTAGAGACTTCCTGTTTGTTGAAAAATGAAGCTAATTGATTGAATATTACTAGACTGTAATAAGTGTTTTAGCTTACAATTGCAGTTTTTCGACCATTTCATTCGAGTTAAAGTTGACCGAAAGTCGAATTTTTTCTATTTATCGTGATTTATATGAAAATATTTCAAAACTGATAAAAGCTACAACCATGAGTTTTTTTTTTTGTATTGTAAATGAAATTGCGCACATTTTCATATATAAAACTTTATGTAACGACTAATATAAAGCGGTGCAAATATTACGACGAGACGAAAGAATTTCTGAGATGTTCGGCCGAGTTACCAGCAAGCATGAGATGTAAGGAAAATGTTTTTAAAAAAATTCACCATAAATCGAAATATTGTGCTAGAGACTTCCAATTTATTGCAAAATGAAGGTAAACGATTGAATATTACTAGAATGTAAGAGTTTTAGCTGACAATTGCGTTTTTACCATTTCGGTCGAGTTAAAGTTGACTGAAGGTTGAAATTTTGGCAGTTATCATGATTTATGTGAAAATATTTCAAAACTGATAAAAGCTACAACCATGAGCTAATTTCTGTTGTATTCTACATGAAATTGCACACATTTTCATATATAAAAGTTTATGTAATGACTAATGTAAAACGATGCAAACATTACGACAACATGACGAAAAGAATTTCTGAGATGTTTGGCGAGTTTACAGCGTGCAGACGTAAGGAAAAAATTTTTTTTTTCAGAAATTCACGATAAATCGAAATATTGTGCTAGAGACTTCCAGTTTGTTGCAAAATGAAGGTACATGATTGAATATTACTAGAATGTAAGCGTTTTAGCTTATAATTGCGTTTTTACCATTTCGGTCGAGTTAAAGTTGACCAAAGGTTGAAATTTTGGCAGTTATCGTGATTTATATGAAAATATTTCCAAACTGATAAAAGCTACAACCATGAGTTATTTTCTGTTGTATTCTACATGAAATTGCGCACATTTCCATATATAAAACTTTATGTAACGACTAATATAAAACAGTGCAAACATTACGACAACATGACGAAAAGAATTTCTGGCGGCGGACGTAAGGAAAAGTTTTTTTTCAAAATTCACCATAAATCGAAATATTGTGCTAGAGACTTCCAATATGTTGCAAAATGAAGGTAAATGATTGAATACTACTAGAATGTAAGAGTTTCAGCTTACAATTGCGTTTTTACCATTTTCGGTCGAAATCAAAGTTGACGTTGAAGGTTGAAATTTTGTCAGTTATCGTGGTTTATATGAAAATATTTCCAAACTGATAAAAAAGCTTCCACAACCATGGGTTGTATTTTGCTGTATTGTACATGAAATTGCGCACATTTTCATATATAAAACTTTATGTAATGGCTAATATAGAACAGTGCAAAAATTACGACAAAATGACGAAGAATTTATGAAATTTTCGGTTGAGTTACCACCTGTAAGAAAAAGTTTTTTTTCAAAAAATTCACCATAAATCGAAATATTGTGCTAGAGACTTCCAATTTGTTGCAAAATGAAGGTACATGATTAAATATTACTAGAATGTAAGAGTTTTAGCTTACAAAACGTTTTTAAACCATTTTCCAGAGTCAAAGTTGACCGAAGGTTGAAATTTTTGTAGTCGACATACGGGCGTCCACTTGGCACCCAACAGACAAATTTAGTCGACGTATGATACGTCCAATAGGCGTTTAAGGGTTAATTTTATGATACTCTACAGTAATTTGGCTTATTTCTAATACTGTATTATTAATTTAATGTAGTAATCAGGCTTGTTTTTCAATGTTGTTATTGTTAACAACAGTTTTTGTGTACCCATTACAGTACATTCTGGAGTGCCTATAGGCTACCTAG
>NC_089745.1:21704324-21791824 GCF_040412425.1 Macrobrachium rosenbergii | reverse complement strand
TTGCGCCTCTGTCTAAAAAAAAAATCGAGCATGAGACCCTGGTTGCCATGTAAGCACTTTCTCATCTATAGTATACATACAGTAGTGTAGTTTCAGAGGTTACACTTGTTTTCAAGTTAACAGTTACGAATGTATAGTGTATGTATACTGTACTGTAGTAAATTTTTATCATCTATACTGTATATACTTATGTAATATCCAAATGTTTGAATGGAGATAGCCAGCAATGTTTTGCTTCATCATACACCTGGCAGTAGTGGACAGCCTCCTATGCTCTTTGTTTTGCTCTACACCATTGAAACTGAAATCTTAAGAGGCCTACCACCTCCGTGTACCCGATACTATGCAATATTCAAGGGGTAAAAATATGGAGTTTTAAGGGAGAGAGGAGGTAACTCTACATAGACAACACAAAATCCTAAGAGGCCTACCACCTTTGCGCACCCAATACTATGCAATATTAAAGGGGTAAAAAAATGGAGTTGTGTGGGAGAGAGGAAGTAACTCTTTAGAGGCCTACTGCCTTCGTGTACTCATCACTATGCAATATTAAAGAGATAAATAAGAAAACCAGAAATTAACTCATTTTTAATTTTATTACTGTACTTAACGTAATTAGTAAAAATAGTCTACTGTACACAAGGAATCCTTAATACTAGCACAAACATATAAAGTCATTAATTAATACTATTACTGTACAGTACTGTACTGTACTACATATACACGTTGCTACTAACTACCCTGTACCTAAATTGAAATTACACAATGCACACATTGCTACTGCTACACCTGAATTTACTGTACACTACTGTACACTCTGTTACACAGCTGCGCCTCTACAGCACCTTCATTCAATGAAGTGTAAATCTGTGGAATAAACACAGAATCAAATGTCGAAATATTGGTTACTGTACTTCTGTTATGAGCTGTGGGCTAATCTACACAAAAATCCTTAATCGTACTATACAAGCATTTCTAAGTCATTTATAAACACATTAAAACTTTTTCACAACCAGTAGGCTACAGCTTGATCCATACCTTGATGTTAATGAATAATATACAGTTGCACCTCACACAAGCACTGAACTTCTCCAGGAACTTCATTCAGTGAAGTGTATACTGTACAGTAATCTGTGGATTAAACACAAAATGAAATGTAGAAGTATTATTTACTGTTATGAGCTGTAATAATAGACAAAATCCTTAATCTTACAAGCATCTTTAGGTCATTTATAAACACATTAAAAATTTTTAACAACTAATACAGCATGGCCCATACCTTGATGCTCATGAATAGCTCACACTGAACAGCTCTGGGACATTTATTCAGTGAAGTGCAGTACTGTACAGTAACCTGTGGATTAAACAAAAATGAAATGTACTGTTAGGATAACTCAATATTTATGACATCTTTTATTGCTTTAACTTGCATGAATAAATATTTTCACTGTATCTCTAGGACATTTATAAATATTAAAAAGTTTTTAACCACTACTGTAGGGCCCATACCTTGACATAGATGAGGATCTGGATCTGTGGAGATGGATGTGGAGAGGAGGTATGGAGAGAGTGTCATTGGTTGGAAGGAATCTCCTTCCATAAAATCTGGTTGCTGTTCTTCCCGAGCCCGCCATTAACAGGGACTGCCTGTATATTTATATATATATATATATATATATATATATATATATATATATATATATATATATATATATATATAATCACACTATTTATGCCATATCATCATCTTTTATTTGCTTTGTTACAGTACAGTACAGTGCTCCCGTTTTAATCGTTTCACATTTCCCTGTGTCATTTTGTTATGGATTTTTGTGGAACACATTATTCACTTGTCCACAGGGAAATTTCAGTAATTACTGTATTTTCATTCTATTTTTGTAACTAAGTAAATATACTAATTTTTAAATAACATTAATGTAAACAGCAAAATATCAATAGCAAAATACTAAATTAAAATCCGACAAAATCACAAAACAGCTTACCAATATACATAAACACCTCAGTTCAACATTCTCTCTCTCTCTCTCTCTCTCTCTCTCTCTCTCTCTCTCTCTCTCTCTCTCTCTCTCTCTCTCTCTCTCTCTCTCTCTCTCTCTCTCTCTTTAAGAGTAATGTAAGATGTATTTGAAATTATATTACAGTACTGTACTGTAAAGTGTTTGTGGATGATAGAGCATACTGTACAGTATTTGAAATATTTGTTAATTATTTTAATTTTATTTTCCAGTCTGCGTTTATTGAAATGAAAAAACTAATTATAGAGCATGGAAAATACGAAAAAATTAATGACAAAATAACATCACATTTATTTATAAAACTATACTGTACAAAACAAACTTATATGCATAAAAAAATCAATCTTTCTCTTATCTCAGAGAGAGAGAGAGAGAGAGAGAGAGAGAGAGAGAGAGAGAGAGAGAGAGAGAGAGAGAGAGAGAGAGAGAGAGAGAGAGAGAGAGAGAACAGCTGGGGATGACACTTCACAGGCACTTAAACTGGCTGGGATGAGAGTAGAATGTTGAGTGTTGCCTACATGAAATTTTTTCTAAGTATTTTTACGATGATTAGAGAGGATAGTCAACCAAACTTGTAATGAAATATGGTACAATAAATGAGGCAAAGCAAAAAATACGGCAACAATATCTCCGTCATCTGTCATGAAATTCCTGGATTTGTTTATTTTTGTGTTTTATGTTTATAGTACAGTATTTGATATTATTTTCATTAAAAGGATATGCAAAGTACAGTATTGACATATAAGAGAGAGAGAGAGAGAAAAGATTACGTTGTCACAGAAAAATTTTTTGCTACAAGAAAAACGACACGAGATTATTTTAATAAACTTATAGATGATGAGGACTAACCATAAAACGACAAACCAAGAACTTACTGTAGTATAAGTAATTTTTTTATACTAAATATACTTGTACGTAATCACGAAAATACTAACATGACGTACAAACATTGCATTCTCTTCAGATGTCATGTCCTGTCGTACTAAACTACCCATGTATTTTAGACTTGCTCTATATACTGTAGTACAGTAGTATACTATCCAAAAATACATACCTGTACAGTAAATATAATTTCAAACTCATCTTACAACACAGGAAAATATCAATATAGTAATAAAATGCACAGAACGATGTGCAAAGTTATGTAGCCCACAGAAAACATGCATGTATGAATGATAGGGGATACTTAAGAGTAACAATTGTAGGCTTGTATACTTAAATTTTGCAACATGACTTTGGAATGATATTAGGGTGTTCTGGGTTGATAGTTTGAGGTATATTTTTGTTTGAACTGTCAAGTTTGGCAGTGAACTGTTAAAATAGGCAGTTATAAGTGTTTTAGGGGTGTATATAGCTTACTTAAGAATAACAGTAGTAGGAGAGTACTGTAATGTAAGGTTACTTTGGGTCTTTTTGGGATGGTGGTTTGGGATGAATTTTTGTTTGAAATATTAAATTGTTTTAGTATGATAATTCAAGGTATATTTTTGTTTGAACTATCAAATTAAGCTGTGAAATGTTAAAATAGGCTGTTATAAGCATTTTAGTTTGTGTTACAAGGTATTTGGCAGTTATAAGCCAGTTATAAGCATTTATAAAGGAGATTTTTGGATTTTGCATTTCCACGATAGGTTCTGGAACCTATTCATGCCTAAAAATGGCAGGAGGGGCCACTGTATTGTACATATTCTTTAATAAAATGTGGAAAAACCATAAACAAAAACATAAAAAAAAAAAAAATGCTCTAGCAAAATCTGACTCCTGCCTACCCCTCACCACCCAACCCACACTACATTCTCACCCCCTCTCACCCAGGAAAACTTACTTCCTTGTGCCACCCTCATTCCAAAACAACTCTTTCTCTGCCCCTCCTCTCCCCTGGAACCAGCCATCCAACCCCCACCCCTCTCCTAGGAACTTCTCCAGGGTTCCCCACCCCCTAGCCCTTTCCCAGCCTCTTCGTAAGTGTAAGCAGTGTTACCAACATTTTGCTTAGGCTGCACCACATTGCCAACAATCAGAGAGTGGTTTTTTCAGATTTTTGAAATTTATATATATATATATATATATATATATATATATATATATATATATATATATATATATATATATATATATATATATATATATATATATATATATATATATCTGGCCCAGGGTCTGGTGTTGTCAGATATCGGATTGTTGGATAATGAAGACCTGGATAATTGAGGGATTACTGTATCATGCAACACAGTATATCTCAACAGAGAAAGAACAAGGTGCATAATAATAAATGTTCATCAGAAGGCAACACAAGTGAGAGATAGAAATATTTTAGTTTTCATGAAAATTTTCAAGAGATAACTTGTAAAATACTCAAGCATAGTACAGTTACATTACTCTATGACTTATATGAGAAAGTAAGTTGAGAAATATATATTTGTTTTGCTGCAGATCCATTACTTTTAAACAGCATAAATGTGTAGCACACTTGGTTCCTGAAACTTATCATTCCCAGAAGAAGAAAAAGCAGACTCTTAGGTAGCTCAAGTAGGTGAGCACATGTTCACAAGTCCCCAGCAGACAGTGGTAGTTAGACTATTATATGTGATGTTTGCTTGCATTATTGGTATTGATTTTTTGTCAAAATATTTACAGTTGATTTGGGAATTACAACTGGCTTATTATCATTCACTACTGATGGTAGTTTGGCTTTTTCTGTTAGCACTTGACGATTATTTTTTTTCACAGTTTTTCTTACTGGCCCTGTTTTGAATAATTATGATTTTAATCTTTTTTATGGGTTTTAAATTTTTAATATGAGCTTATGTAGAAACTTAAAAAAAAGCTTGCTTTTGAGCATACTTTGTTGTGTGAAATAATTAGTTTTATATATTTACTGTCATATAAGCATTTTACTGGTTTTTATAATTGAAGCAGGATGTTTCTGTTAATTTGTTAATTTTGCAAGTAATTTTTTTCACCTTGTATATATTTCTATGTGAATGAGTCAGTCAGTGTCAGAGGTAAGGTTTGGTTTTTCTGAATAGAAAATCGTTTTTCAGTTTATTTGTTTGGAATGGCCAGTATTTGTGGTAACTATATTTATGCTTGGGGGTGAAGTTTCTGCCTGTTATAACTATACATTCAAGAAATTTGATTAAGTTTGTGTTTTTAATGTCTCATCCTATTTTTATACTGAGTTATGCTGGATGCTATTTTTAATATATGAAAACATTGTCATGTATAGCATGAATGTCAGTCAGTTTTCTAGTTGTTTTAAATTTTACTCTACAGGAGTAATGGCTCCACATCATTTTCCTGGTGTATTACAAGAATTTGTTTGGTATTTTATTTCACTGCTCTATGGTTTATTGGTATACAGGATTGTTTGAAATTTTGTTTAACAAATGAAAGACTCTTGGTATGCACCTTCTGTAATGTCATGGGCTTCATCAGCCCAGGTTCACCAATGATGTTGAGATGTAGGTTTGGAATGTCTTGGATTCCCATGTGCCTGGTTACTTCTGCCTTCTGTGCCTTTGCTTTAGCTGGTGTTGGTTCTTTCAACACTACTTTGTTGGTTTTCGGAAAGCAGCGAATGGTGATGGATCTAATCTTTTTGTTTTTGCTCACTTTGCTGTGGAAAGCCTGTCTTGCATGTTGCTTTTGTCTCGGCCTTTCTTTGCCTGATTGTTATGCAGTATCAAATTTGTCTATTGCAGTGTACATCTTGCTGCTTCTCATCTGCTTGTTGATGTTAAGGTTAGATAGCTCCCAATGAACCTATCTCTTTTTGGGAATTCTTATTAGTAAACAGAGATTTTCTTCATCTTTGCTGAGCACACTATATTTAGCGTTTGAGAGTTTTTGTTAAGTGTCCCAGTGCTGCCACTTCTTTGTTGATGGCTGTAGTATGCTTCCATGTGACTTATGGTTCTTACCATGCTTGTGTTCAGCAGCTTTGTGTGCTCTCTCAATCCTTCTGCATTAAGGATCTCTTCAGCAGAGATGCATGTGCCGATTTCAGCCCTGTGGTTGATTGTGACTGTGCTTGGAGAATGATGATTTGGGTTGCTGCCTACTGTACACTGTCTAGTGCTGCTGCTACTTTTCTTTTATACCTCGTCCTGGGCTTCTTTCACCCTCCTCGCTCTTGTAATGCTCTACTGGCTCCCACAACTCTGCTGGCTTCTGCTGCTCCCCCTACCTCCAGCTGTTCTCCTCACTCCAGTGGCTCACGTGAACGTAACAACTCTCCTAGCTCTAGCATCTCTTATGGATCCTGCTTCTCTTTTAGCTGTAGTTGCTCTCATAGCTGCACTGACATGCCTGGCTCAAATTGCTATCCTAGTTCTAGTGGCTCATCTGGATCTTTTTTCTAGCATTTCCCCAGGCTTCAGCAGCTCTCCTGGCTTCTGTTGCTCTACTGATTCCATTTGTTCCTCTGGATCTCAATGGTTTTCCTGGATCCAGCTGCTCTACGTGCTTCTCCCAGTCTCATTATCTCTCCTCACTATACCCACACAACTGGTTTCAGTGGCTCCTGTGGCTTTAGAATCATTCTGGTAGTGGACATTCTGGCTGCAGCAGATCTGTCTCCTGTGTCTTGCCTGGCTCCTGCTGTACTGGCTCCAGTTGTTCTCCTGGCTTATGTCACACTGATCTCCTGCAGTGCTCCTTGCTCATACAGTTCCTGTTCCAGTGAATTTCCTGGCACTTAGCTCTCTTTTGGTTCATGGTTATAGTCAGTGTCCTGACTCCTGCCATGAGTTCTGCTGCTCCAGAGCTCTAAAAGATCCTGGCTACAGGCACTCTCTTGGATCCAGAGGCTTTCTTGATTACAACTGTACTCCTGACTCATGTCACTGTTCTGGCTTCTGCCACACACACTTGGCTCCTGCCATTCTCTTGCTTCCAGCTTTGAGCCAGCCTTTAGCCATTCTTTATCCTTTAGCTTGACAGGGCACTCTAATTTACATCCAGGCACCAGTGTTCTGTCTGGCTTTGGGGCAATTCTATACTGTATAGTCAACCTTTTTTATGCAGTATTTTGTGAATCATTTATTTGTGACCTACTTATATCCCCAACACTTTCTTAACATCTGACCTTTGTCATGTGAACATCATGCATTTCCCACACCTGCACCCTACACCCACACACATCCCTATTTCTCACACTCACACACCTCCCCATTTCCCAAACCTACATCACCTCTCCCCATCATGATGCTCTCCTACATACAAAGCACTGTTGTAGCTCAGAAAGAGAATTAGTTAAGTAAATGAAAATGAAAATTTTTCATGGTTGGGACATCTTTTTGGAAAAATTTTAAACTGCCGATTAACAGCGGGGGTTCCATTCCTGGCTGAGTGCCGCTAACCGAAAATCGCCAATAATTACGGTAATAAATGGTATTTACGACGTCGTAAGTGCCAATACACCGCTTATTGGTGCCGGTAACCATTTATCGGCACCAATAAACCGCTTAACAGAGCATATAAACCGCTCACCGATGCCAATAAACCGCTTACAATGCCAATAAACCGCTTACTGACGCTGATAAACTGCTTACTGATGCCGAAAATCTGGTTAACGATGCCGTTAGCCAAGCACCATGAAACTGGATCGCCGTTAACTGATGCTGCCAATAAGTGAAGACTGCCTGTATAGTCCTCTGCTCTCAAGTATCTTCTTGAAGGACCTGGACTGGAGGCTAAGTAGCAAAATAAGTAAGTTTGCTGATAATATAAAAGTTGGTATCGATATTTATTACAATTCAACAGTAAAATAGTTGCAAAATTACCTTGAAAAAATGGATGACTAGTCAATAAAATGACAATTCCCGTTCAGTCAAGTAAATGCAGGCATGCGCCTGAATCGTAAAAAAAAAAAAAAAATACTAAGTATGGCCAACTTGGCTTAGAGGGTAGAGAGTTGTAACCAGGAGTCATTACCATTAGTTACTTATAACTTTCTGCAATGTGTAGAAGTTGAAAGTCCAGAAAACACTAGCATACATCAACTGTCTTCTCGCCAATAAGTCGTACTTGGCAGTCTTGTTATTATAACTCAGGTGCATGACTGTATTTACCTAAAATAAATGGGATCTGACATTTTATTGACCATTCACCTATTTTCTCAAACCTCATGCCATACAGTAAAATGAATTAACCAGACCACTCCTTGAAAATGCTGAGTTTGTCACCATTCCAAAGGAAGGCCATAGAAAGATTAGAAGCAATACAGACAAGAGCAGTCAAAATAATTCCATTACTCCGATACTTTGGGTATCAAAGGAAGACAGAACATCTCAATTTTGTGTTCTTTAGAAAAGGATTGATTAAAAGGTCACTTAATGGAAACATTCAAGATACTCACAGGTATAAATAACAAACTGTAGGAATCTCACTCTGGTTCAGTAGAAAATTTCCATGTGTTTAGTGGCAAACATTACCCTAGCAAAGTATTTGGCACACTTAACTGTGTGGTGCTTAACCCTTAACGCCGAAGCCCTATTTACAAAAACGTCTCCCGTATGCCGGCGTTCTGTGACTTAAGCGCCAAGCGGAAAAAAGTTTTTTCAAAAAATCACAGCACGCTTTAGTTTTTAAGATTAAGAGTTCATTTTTGGCTCATTTTTTTCATTGCCTGAAGTTTAGTATGCAACCATCAGAAATGAAAAAATATCATTATCATATATAAATATTGGAATATATGACAGCAAAAAAAAAAACTCGTATATAATTGTATACAAATCGCGCTGTAAGCAAAACGGTTAAAGCTAATGAGTTAAATTTTTTTAGTTGTATTGTACACTAAATTGCGATGATTTTGGTATATAACAAATTTTAAAACGATCAAAGCAACACAGAGAAAATATTATCACAAAATGATGCATGAATTAAACGCTGACGTAAAAAAATTTTTTTCAAAAATTCACCATAAATCGAAATATTGTGCTAGAGACTTCCTGTTTGTTGAAAAATGAAGCTAATTGATTGAATATTACTAGACTGTAAGTGTTTTAGCTTACAATTGCACTTTTCGACCATTTCGGTTGAGTTAAAGTTGACCGAAAGTCGAAATTTTTCTATTTATCGTGATTTATATGAAAATATTTCAAAACCTATAAAAGCTAAAACCATGAGTTATTTTTTGTTGTATTGTACATGAAATTGCACACATTTTCATATATAAAACTTTATGTAACGACTAATATAAAGCGGTGCAAATATTACGACAACGAGACGAAAAGAATTTCTGAGATGTTCGCCGAGTTACCAGCAAGCAGACGTAAGGAAAATGTTTTTAAAAAATTCACCATAAATCGAAATATTGTGCTAGAGACTTCCAATTTATTGCAAAATGAAGTTAAACGATTGAATATTACTAGAATGTAAGAGTTTTAGCTTACAATTGCATTTTTACCATTTCGGTCGAGTTAAAGTTGACCGAAGGTTGAAATTTTGCAGTTATCATGATTTATGTGAAAATATTTCAAAACTGATAAAAGCTACAACCATGAGTTATTTTCTGTTGTATTCTACATGAAATTGCGCACATTTTCATATATAAAAGTTTATGTAACGACTAATGTAAAACGATGCAAACATTACGACAACATGACGAAAGAATTTCTGAGATGTTCGGCCGAGTTACCACAAGACAGACGTAAGGAAAAAATTTTTTCAGAAATTCACGATAAATCGAAATATTGTGCTAGAGACTTCCAGTTTGTTGCAAAATGAAGGTACATGATTGAATATTACCAGAATGTAAGAGTTTTAGCTTATAATTGCGTTTTTTTACCATTTCGGTCGAGTTAAAGTTGACCGAAGGTTGAAATTTTGGCAGTTATCGTGATTTATATGAAAATATTTCAAAACTGATAAAAGCTACAACCATGAGTTATTTTCTGTTGTATTCGACATGAAATTGCGCACATTTCCATATATAAAACTTTATGTAACGACTAATATAAAACAGTGCAAACATTACGACAACGTGATTTAAAGAATTTCTGGCGCGGACGTAAGAAAAAGTTTTTTTCAGAAATTCACCATAAATCGAAATATTGTGCTAGAGACTTCCAATTTGTTGCAAAATGAAGGTAAATGATTGAATATTACTAGAATGTAAGAGTTTTAGCTTACAATTGCATTTTTTACCATTTCGTCGAAAAAGTTGATTGAAGGTTGAAATTTTGGCAGTTATCATGATTTATGTGAAAATATTTCAAAACTGATAAAAGCTACAACCATGAGTTATTTTCTGTTGTATTCTACATGAAATTGCGCACATTTTCATATATAAAAGTTTATGTAACGACTAATGTAAAACGATGCAAACATTACGACAACATGACGAAAGAATTTCTGAGATGTTCGGCCGAGTTACCACAAGACAGACGTAAGGAAAAAAATTTTTTTTCAGAAATTCACGATAAATCGAAATATTGTGCTAGAGACTTCCAGTTTGTTGCAAAATGAAGGTACATGATTGAATATTACCAGAATGTAAGAGTTTTAGCTTATAATTGCGTTTTTACCATTTCGGTCGAGTTAAAGTTGACCAAAGGTTGAAATTTTGCAGTTATCGTGATTTATATGAAAATATTTCAAAACTGATAAAAGCTACAACCATGAGTTATTTTCTGTTGTATTCGACATGAAATTGCGCACATTTCCATATATAAAACTTTATGTAACGACTAATATAAAACAGTGCAAACATTACGACAACGTGATTTAAAGAATTTCTGGCGCGGACGTAAGAAAAAGTTTTTTCAGAAATTCACCATAAATCGAAATATTGTGCTAGAGACTTCCAATTTGTTGCAAAATGAAGGTAAATGATTGAATATTACTAGAATGTAAGAGTTTTAGCTTACAATTTCCAAACTGATAAAAGCTACAACCATGGGTTGTATTTTGCTGTATTGTACATAAAATTGCGCACATTTTCATATATAAAACTTTATGTAACGGCTAATATAGAACAGTGCAAAAATTACGACAAAATGACGAAAGAATTTATGAAATTTTCGGCTGAGTTACCGCCTGTGCGTAAGGAAAAAGTTTTTTTCAAAAATTCACCATAAATCGAAATATTGTGCTAGAGACTTCCAATTTGTTGCAAAATGAAGGTACATGATTGAATATTACTAGAATGTAAGAGTTTTAGCTTACAATTGCGTTTTTCGACCATTTCGGTCGAGTCAAAGTTGACCGAAGGTTGAAATTTTTTGTAGTCGACGTACGGTACGTCCACTCGGCACCCAACAGACAATTTTAGTCGACGTATGATACGTCCAATAGGCGTTTAAGGGTTAATAGGCCACAAGGACAGTGCAGAGATGAGGATAATTCAGCATGTGAATTTCCCTCCACCCACACCATTGACCTTTTTATCATCCTATTTCCTGCTCTCAACCCCCTTAACTTCAAAATGCCAATCAGTGTACAACCTTTACATAAATTATTCACTAAACGTAAACTTCTGAGCTTGCTTTCATGAGTTAACATAGGTTATTAGAAAAATATGCTGGTTCCCACTCCAGAGCAGTGATGGCTTGCTCCTCATTCAGTTTCTATTTCATCAGCACATTATATAGTTTTCTCCCCACTTCAGTAATTGTGTGCAGCTAAATGTGTACAATCGTTCACATTGAATAAAAGTACAGTTAAGGTGTAATGCAAAGAAAAAAAGGGAGGAATTCTGTGTGTCTGTAGCTTAGGCTTTTCAGATAGGATGTCAGTACACTTTTGCATCCTTTTGCCTTAAAGATATTACTGTAGTGATTTCTTGTACACATTTTTAGTTGGACCAATAGTTACATATAAGTAGGGAATTATAAGCTTCATCATCTATCTTAGTCCATATTTGTCATAGCTACTTTTAGTCTGTAGTAACACTATAAATACAAACCTCCCAAAAAGTTCAGTTGGGGCCACTTGCAAAAGTTTCTTCAAATCTGAGGAATAACATTTTATGATGTTTGAGTAGGGGCTTCGTCATGAAAGCAGAGGCAGTTGAGATAAATGAAAATTCTGCTAACCTTGAATAATGATTATATATATAATATATATATATATATATATATATATATATATATATATATATATATATATATATATATATATATATATATAATCAAAGTAAGAGGAGTTTTGACTGAAAAAACTGCTTTAAATATTTTTAAAATTTTATTTGATGGATAAAAAATCCATGATCTAATTAAAACTCTTTTAATCCTTCCTCTAAGTTACAGTTGTTCATATGTGGAACAAACCTGGGTCTTAACTTTATGATAATTCTTCCAGCACTAGCTGGAAAACTGGTAAAAACAATTAAAAATTGTAATGCAAGGAATTGGTGGCATCGGGGTCATCCATCTTGATGGTGGCATCAGGATCATCCATCTTGATGGGTGAGAGGAAGCCTCCGACCTCTCTTCACCTCGTGACGCATTCAGTTTTCTTCTTTACCACCTTACTGGTAGGACATTCACTGCCCTTCCTCTCGAAAAATGGCGTTTCTTTCTTTTGCCCATTTTCTGGTTTGAATTTGATTTGTGAAATAGTGCTATTTGTGTTTTCTCTGTGTGTATTGGTTTAATAGTGCAGACCCAAAACTCATCTAAGCCTAAGGATCAGAGGAAATATCCTGGAGTAGCTAACTGCCCTTGCTCCCGCTTCCTGGCTTCTTTTGAGACTGACCCTCATTCTACTTGCAGTAGATGCAGGTCTAATGCTTGTAATTTTATTAATCCATGTATGGGCAGTCCCTGGTTATTGGCAGGGGTTCCGTTCTGATGGTGTGAGGATAACCAAAAATCGCTATGAAACAAAAATAAGTGATTTTCGACGCCAATAAGTGGAAATTGGCGATTTTTGGCACTGAAAATTGCCGATTTTTGTCTCTAGGCAAGCGCTGTGAAGCTGGATCGTTGATAATAGTGAGTGTCGTTCCTGGTCCCCTGAGCAATAGAGGACGTTTGCCAGTGAGAGCCAACATAGGCCTTACCTTACCTTACAGACCTTACAGTTTGTTCGGGTTGCCCCAGGTCCCTCAGTGTAAGGCACCTTTGATGTCTACCAGAGAATTGCTAACGCATCTTCCGGTATATTTTGCATCTTCCAGTCTTGGATGGTCTGGGATGCATCTTAGATATTTGTCGAGCTTATTCTTAAACACATCTACGCTCACTCCTGTTATGTTCCTCAGATGAGCTGGTAGCGCATTGAATAGACGCTGCATTATCGATGCTGGTGCGTGGTGGATTAATGTCCTGTGTGCTTTCCTTAATTTTCCTGGTATAGTTTTTGGCACTATTAATCTACCTCTGCTTGCTCTTTTTGGTATTTTTAGCTCCATGATGTTTTCGGTAATTCCTTCTATCTGTTTCCATGCTTGAATTACCATGTAGCGTTCTCTTCTCCTTTCAAGACTATATAAATTTAAGAATTGTAGTCTTTCCCAGTAGTCAAGGTCCTTAACTTCTTCTATTCTAGCTGTAAATGACCTTTGTACACTCTCTATTTGTGCAATATCCTTTTTGGTAGTGTGGGTACCATATTATATTGCAATATTCAAGTGGACTACGACGACGTTTTATAAAGCATAATCATGTTTCAGCTTTTCTTGTTTTGAAGTGCGGAACAACATTCCCATTTTTGCTTTGCATTTTGCCAATAGAATTGCTATTTGATCATTGCATAACATATTCCTATTCAACATCACACCAAGGTCTTTAACTGCTTCCTTGTTTGTGATTGTCTCATTATTAGGTCCTTTATATGCATATAGGAGGAAGTTGCAGGTGCCATCTTGGGAAAGGTTCTCTTCTCCATTGATGGATGCTTCCCATGCTCCCCTTTGTTCTCCCTCTCACTTGCCCGTCCTTCCTCCAGTTGCTTCTCCTTCTTTTAAAGGTTTTACCCCTTCCCATTCTTCGATGGCCTCACCCTTGGAAGTTTCGGGAGAGGGGTCAGGAGATTTTATTCCTTTGGCTACCCGTGCTCTCTTGGGGGAGGGAAGTTTTTCCCCCCAGGAGGGTGGAGGCGACACTATCTTGTTCCACTATTTCAGATTCGGAGGCGCAGAAGATGGCAAGCATCTGGGCTGCCTTAGGCCTTGCAGGGGTACCAACCTTAGATGGTCTGTTACTCCACTTCATGTCTGCTCGTATGCCTGTTTCGACCGCATGACAGTTCCCTGTCTGCCTGCCCATCACTCGACTGGGTTGAGCTCTACGGTTCATGAGTCATCTCGTCGTCTCACAGTCTGCACTATGCATCATATTGAGTCATTTGCTGTTATTGCAACTTCTTCCTGGGGTACCAGCTCAGCCGCTATGATAGCTTTTGGCTCAGCGGCTCTCCCTGCTCCTGTATCTGGCTCCTCAGTTCCTGTGACTTCTTAGTTGCCCCTGACATTCGATGCGGTAAACACATCTGCTTCTGCTCATCCTCCAGATTTGTTCCTTCAAGCTGTAGCAGATAAAGTCAACTTTGTTTTCCGAGAAAGGCTCGGACATGGTTTGAAGAAACTGCGTAGACCTTCCCATCCTCCTCCTTCATCATCATCTTCCTTGTCTTCTTTGTCGGTCCAGCCTGTTCCTGTCAGACGGTGGAGGATTAAGGACTTTGTCACTGACCCTCTCCAGAATATCCGTAAGAATACAGTATTGCTGCTTCTCCGTCGTCTTCTGATCACATCCTGGTGTGTCACGTCTGTCCATCTCTGACCTCAAGAAGTACTGCCTAAGAGGAGGTCTACAGTTTTTGTCTTCCCCCTTTCGTCCTGTTTAAGTTCGTAGGAAGAATGACAAGGCTCCCATCAAGAGATCCTGAGTGCAGGATTATACTGAGGTCAAGCTCTTCCCTCTGGTTCATGCAGTTGCCCTTCACACGCCCATTTTTCTACTCGTTCACATACGTGTGCTTTTAAAACCCCTTGTCTCCCCATCGTTTTCTTCTTTCTAGTTCTGCGGTGAGGGATGTGCCAGCACGTTTGGGTTCGCATGTCCGTTTGAACAACTGCGTTGTGCAGCAAGTCCTATAAGTTCTTGTCTTTGCAAATGTCCATTGGACTATCGCTTCCGCCCACCCTCTCCCAAGAGAGTATGGGTTCATGACTCCGATTCACATGCATATTTCGATAGATACGTACATGGAGATGGGAATGTCCGTTCTACATCTCCAGTTGTGTCGGAGCTACATAAAGATGGGAACGTCCGTTCTACATCTCTGGTTGGGTCAGGGCTACAGACTTGTGCATCATCTTTGCGTCATCATTCTCTTTCACGATCTCCTAGGAAGGACCATGGTTGGCATTCAGATTCAGACAACTGTGGATATGGCGCTAGACCTGCTAAGCTGTGGAGGGATACGCATCCGTTGTACAAGGCTAGGAGATCTACGACTCAGGCTAGGCTTCCCTCATCAGTTAAGGGCATCCAATCCCAAGAACAGTTTTAGGACACCAGGTAGGTCATGTGCCCCAGTGTTAAACTCTACAGATCCGACTGAAAGGAATGACAGAGATCTTTGTGACCGGGATACAGATGATTTAGAAAACCAGGAACTTACTACTACTTATGCTGAAGTGGTTTGACTGGTTCGTGAGTTCAACAACTTGTCCACTGAAGCTGCGTCACCATCTGCAATTGCTCTCACAGTTATAGAAGCTTTATTAAGGGATCGGCGCTAAAAAAACCAATAATCTTTAAAAAATTCGATTTGCTGAAAAAAAATTCTATGGCTTCATATAGGGTTCAAGAATGTGTCCACGAAATATTATGCTAAAATTTGCTGTATTTCTGTAGTTATGGCCTAAATGTAACAATAACTATATACCCATAAAACACCAGTAGTGCAAATGATTTAGTCTGGTATAGTTTTTGCGTTATATATTACGAAAACTTCCTTTGAAATGAAATGTATAATGTCAATAATATCCTAGTTATCGCACACGTCATACCATGAAGCCGACTGTGGCAGAGAGTTGCCTATAAACTTCCAAGCTAGAAGGACACGTTTTTCATGCTAGCTAAGGGACTGAACTCTGTATTTTCTGCTGTGTTTTTGTTTTTTCACCGTGCCTAAAAGGTCCAAGAGTTCACTTCATGCTTCTAGAATGCGGAAAAGCCAAGTGGAAAAGTCCAAGCGAGAGAAGAAAGAGTTCAAGAAATTAGTGCCAGAGGGGAATGGAGCGACGGAGAGAGAGAGAGCTGTCGCCCATCAAACGGGCGCAAGCAGCAATCTCTGCTGACCAGAGACCAACCACATCCACCCCTAAACGCCTTTTTATTTGTTCGTCGCTGCAAAAGGGCAAAGATATTTTAGAAAAAGAAAGCAGTAGCAGGCTGATATTATAGACGATCCTGAAAATAAAATGATCATAATAAGTGAAGCAAGACTTGATGAATTACTTGAATCACGAATCCCTACTTGTGAATGTAAAGTAATTCCCAGGATCCATTTGGCAAGGGATGGATTCGAGACACTAATAAAAAAGTGTAGGCAACTATGATACCTAGAGTAATACCAAGATCAGACAGGGGACCAGGAACCTAAAATTTATAAGAATGTGTCTTAGGCATTAATAATCAATTAATATTCTTATTTATAATCATTTTGATTAATTAATATAAAAATTAAAACCATAGAATTAATTGTAACACAGTCTTTGAAGTCCTTTTACTTTTTTTATGTAACTAAAACTTTGAAGGCCCGTTTCTCAAAACATAAGTTTTTAAGCTTTAAAATGCATCTCCTCCTTAGTATTGACCAATCTAAATGAAATTTTAAATATAACATGGGGAAACATGGTAGATTAAAACAAAGCCGGGATTTTTAATATTTTGAGTTTCTGATTTTTGGCAATTTTTTTCTGTAATTTTTCCGGAAAAATTTCATTAAAAAAAAATTCATATCTCGAAAAATAATTGAAAAATCAAAAATCCCCAGGCTTTGTATCAAGGTCCATATGTGTTTTATCAAATCTCATCCCTTAAAACCAAAAAAAGCAAAGGAGGAGATGCATTTTGAAAATGGCCATTTTTGGCCGAAAAAATGCTCTAGGCACAAAACATAAGGTCACTGAACAAAAATTTTTTCCCTAGAAGTTCCACACAATATCCTTTAACAAACCCCTATATATCAACAACCTGTCGTTAAAAAGTCGGAAACCGCCGATCCCTTAAGCTCTAAGAAGGATCCTAGGACATGTACTGAGTTGCCTTGCTCTAACCATGCAGAGTCAGTGTTAGCTAATGTGAATTCTCTAATCTCAGGTTGAGATAATTCTTTAAGACCTAGCAGATCACTCAAGCTTCTCCCTCCTCCATTTATTTTCCATAAAAGATTTAAATGATGACTAATATACCTTTAATGTCTAGACAGATCAACCCAGATTTGGTTCGTTTGGCACCAGTGCTGAGTTTTGAGTAGGTTACAGCAGAAAATCCTGCCTACACTCATCTAGAGGCTTCCACTTTGGAGACTATTGCCTTGTCCACTTTCCAGACAGCCTTTTGGATAGATTTGAGGTCAACAGTGGTAGCGATAATCTCTTCTTCTGATTTTGCGGATTCTGAGGATGGTGCCTCATATGGTAGACTGTTACAATCAGTTGCTAAGGCCATCTTGTACCTTACTCACCTACTGTATATGCTAACCTTTGGGTAAATCTTCTCCTAAGAGAAGGCATGCAGCCCTCATCAAGGTCACACATTTCATCAGCGCTGACTCTTTGTTGGCTTTGAGAAATGGGGATATTCTGAACTCCCAATGTCTCTTCCCTAAGGATCAGCTTGACATTAGTGTTGATAGACATCGGGCTGATAATGGTGATAGACTCGTCCATCAGGCAATTTCAGAGTCTTCCAGACCTTCATGCTCTGTCATCCCAAGAACCAGATCACAACCTTCTCCCAAGAAAGCTTCAGGTGTAGCATCTACAAGCAGACCCAGTCAGCCTTCCTAATCAGCACTCAAGAAAGCCCCCCAGCAAAGGCCCTTTCACTCTTGCTCTGCCAAATCGGGAAGAGGAGGTAGAGGCAGAGCCAGAGGAGGTAGGCGATAAAGTGGGCACTTCTCCCCACTCAATGCCACCAACAGGGGGATACCTGGCTACGTGGCAAAGATGTGGAGGGGAGCTGTCAGCAGTAGATCACCTTTGGGCAGGATATCAACTACCCTTCGACTTTGCTCCTCCTCTCTCCAATCTACCTCTCCTTCAGCTGACATATGCCCTAGGCTCTCAGAGATTTCTAGCTCTTCAAGAGGAATTGAGGAAGATGATGGAAAAAGGAGCTGTGGAAGAGGTGAGACATCTTTCCCCAGGGTTTTACAGCCAGGTCTTCCTGGTCCCCAGAGCCACAGGCAATTGGAGACCAGTAATAGATTTCAAGATGGAAACACCTTGAACATGCCCAACAGCTGTCAGGAGCAATGACTTCATGCTCTCGATAGATTTGAAGGATGCTTACTTTGATTTGAATCCATCCCTCTTCCCGGAAGCTTCTTCACTTCAGTCTTGGAGAACTGATCTTTCAAAGTGCTATGCTTCGGGCTTACAACTTCTCCTCAAGTGTTCACAAAAGTTTTTGCACTGGTGTCAACATGGACTTACTCTGGTCTTAGCAGATTCTCAGCAAAGGTTAATCCAAGACAGAGATCATCATCTCCGTTTTTGTCACGGCTTAAACATCATGATAAATTGGGAGAAGTCCAATCTTCAACTCGGCCAAGGGAGTCTTTACCTGGGAATGATCACAGACACAGCCACGTCAAGAGTCTTTCCATCAGATCAAAGGATTGAGAAGGTCAGGATGGTCATTCATTCCTTTCTATCCAGACAGAAACAACCAGCATGGGAGTGGCAAGTGGTTCTAGGTCTTTTGACTTACTTAGAGAAGCTTGTTCCCCAAGGCCGTCTACATCTATGCTCTCTCCGATAGAGATTGAATGAACAGTGGTTTCCTACAAGGGATACCCCTTTGTTTCAGGTCTCTCTGTTGGCAGAGGTGAGAGAAGACCTACTGTGGTGGCTGAACGAGAGAACTTGACCGTCGGAGTGCCTCTTCATTGCCCCCTCCAGAACTTCTGTTCTCGGACGCCTCGTACAAGGGTTGGGGAGCACATCTGGAGGAACTAGTGATGTCTAGAGTATGGAGTTTCAAGACAAAAAGCTACATATCAATGTACCAGAATTGAAGGTAGCGTTCCTAGCACTTCTAGAGTTTCAGGAAAGAGTGACGGGCAGTCCGTGGTTCTAATGTCGGACAACACTACAGTGGTTGCTTATGTAAACAAATGGGGGGCGGCTAATGTCACGCCAACTTCATGCTCTGATGGTACTCTTGTACCAGTGGATGTTAGATCACTCAGTGGACCTCTCTGCCAGGTATATTCCGGGCAAGAGGAACGTGGTGGCTGACAAACTGTCTTCAGAATCAGGTCCTAGGGACAGAGTGGTCTCTGCATCAAGAGATAGAGGACAGGCTCTTCCATCTGTGGGAAAGACCAATGATAGACCTGTTTGCAACAAGTTTCAACAGGAAACTAGAGGTCTGTTGTTCAGTGGTTCCAGATCCCCTCGGCCTGGCAGATGATGCTCCACAGCATCCATGCGACAATCTGGAAGTCTACGCCTTTCCTCTCTTTTGCCTGATCCATCAGGTCTGGAACAGAGTGATGATTTCACAGAATCTCAGGATGACCCTGGTAGCTCCATTGTGGCCTCATGCAGAATGGTTCCCAGATCTGCTCTCTATGCTAACAGCAGTGCCAAGGGAAATTACGGCTTGCCACAAGCTCCTTTGTCAACCTCATGTAGAGATATCATCGGTCAGTACAGTCCTTATCTCTTCATGGCTGGAGACTTTCAAGTATCTCTTACGAGCAAGAGCAGTGTCAGAAATGTCAAACTATGTATCTCAGAAAGTCTTTCTCAGCCATATACCTTGGAAGCCGTTTACTGTGATTGGTGTCGTCAGTGGGGTTTCTCTTCATTCGGAATTTCTTTTCAACAGATAGCTGATTTCCTTGTTTTCTTTAGATCAGGAAAACATCTTTCTGTATCTGCTATCAAAGGATAGTTTTATGCTTGAAAAACTTAGACCTGTCCTCCTCTTGGGAAATACCAGTGTCACTCAAAAAAAAAAACTTTGAACAATCTTTTTCTCCCAGAGAACTTGAGCCTCCTTCCTGGGACCTGACTCTGGTACTAAGTAGTCTTACTCGTGCTGCATTTGAACCTTTGCGACATTCTTCAGATAGAAACCTGACCCTTAATGCAGTTTTCCTACTGGCCTTAGCTTAATTGAAGAGAGTGAGCGAACTCCATGGTCTAGCTGCTAGTGTTCAACATACAAAGGGTTGGGGGTCAGTAGCTTTTGATTTTGTCCCAGAATTCATAGCTACAACTCAAAATCCTTCGGTTCGTGATGATAGATTCGATTCTTTCTCCATACCTTCCCTTGGGGATTTTTTTTTACAACAATCCGGATGAAATATTACCTTGTCCTGTCAGGGCTCTGTGTAGCTATTAAAAAAGAACTCTTCACCTCAGGCCGGTGTGTCGTAGACTTTTTGTTAGCACAGGCCGGAACAAGAAAGAAGTGTACAAGAATACAGTACCATCTCGTTTTGGCTACATGAGGTAATTAGACATGCCTACAGTTCTTTGTAAACTTCTAAAGCTGACACAATGCATGCAAGAGCACATGATATACTGTAAGGGGATTAGGCCCTTCCTTGGCATTCAAAGAGAACTTCTCTGTTCAGAGGATTTTGAAGGCTGGTACTTGGCTTTGTCAAACCACCTTCACATCCTTCTACCTAAGAGACGTTGCCCACAGGTCCTTGGACACTTTTTCCTTGGGTCCAGTGGTGTGGCTGCTCAACAAGTTGTGTAGCTCATCCAGTGCCCATAGTGGGACTGTATTTATCTTGCTTAAGATGACGGTATGAAAGTGAGAATGATTGAGATGATTGGTCTTTTTCCTTTTCCCTTTCCTCTCTACCAACAGGCAGTGAAAAGATTGATACGTCATACACTGGAACTGGTTAAGATGCAGGTGAGTGTGCAGTCTTACTGTTTGAGTTTTGTATTCTACACGAATATAACTTTGCATTGGCAATCCCTTCCTCTCTAGCAAAGAGAGAGAGGAATAATAACAAACAAGGCTGATGGCTATTGTGGTTTGTTATCTGAACAGATATAGATCTTTAACTTCCACCCATACAGTGGCTCGACATTGTATTTGTAGCCCAGTAGTCTGACTGTTTGATATACATTTATTAGACAGATCAGAGGCTTACATCCCCTTCCTTTGATTTCTGTTATCCAGGAAGTGAGATCAGGTGTGCTGAACCTCCAGTCGGTTCAAGACTTTCTTTCTTCCCACCAAAAGTGAGTCTATCCCAAAGTTAAGACCTAGGTTTGTTCCACACATGAACAAATGACAAATTTTTAATCAATTTGTATTTTTCATAGCTAACAAACATGCAGTCTTAACTTAGATTGCCCACCTCTAGACACCCCTCTTATTCATTTTCCCTGGGCAGGAAGAAACTGAATGCATCACGAGGTGAAGAGAGGTCTTAGGCTTCCTCCTCACCCATCAAGATGGATGACCCCTATGCCACCAATTCCTTGCATTACAACTTTTAATAGGTTTACAGTACTGATTTTACAGCTGGCAGTAGAAGAATTACTGTATCCTAAAGTTAAAAGTTAAAAATACAAATTGATTAAAAATTTTTCATATTTTGCCACTTGTGGTGTCTTTGCATATGTCAGAATAACAGTTCAGCTGATACCTAAATTTCATCTTTCTTCCACATGAAATATTAATCGTTTTTAACAGGGTGTCTTTTTCATACAATCCCAGTAGGCAGTCCCCGGTTAATGGTGGGGGTTCCTTTCCCGGCTGAGCACCGCTAACTGAAAATTGCCAATAATTATGCTAATAAGTGGTGCTTACGACGTCATTAGCACCAATAAACTGCTTATCGGAGCTGTTAACCGCTTATTGGTGCCGGTAAACTGCGTGCTGATGCCGATAAACTGCTTGCTGATGCTGATAAACCGCTTACCGATGCCAATAAACCGCTTACTGACGCTGATAAACCACTTACCGACGCTGATAAAACGCTTACCAACGGCGAAAATCGCTAACCATTGCCAAAATATGGTAAACGACGTAGTTAACCAAGCTCTGTAAAACTGGAACACTGTTAACCGACGCCACTGATAGGCGAGGGCTGCCTGTATTCTATAATTGCAGTATTTTCTTGCCCAGAAAATCCTGGTCCTAGACATGAACCCACAGAGAAGGAGAATTCTCCACTGCAAACAGTTGCTCACTTTTTCAAGAAATCAGAAAAGGAAAAGTGAGTTTTTGGGGATGGGACGATTTCACTCACTGTATGATTAATGGATTCGTATGGTAAACACATTTTATGTAATAGAATAAAAACATATTTCATCCATAGAGCATCAAAAACATGGAGTGGTGATCTCCCTGCCAAGCGTGTGACCTGGGATGGCAAAGTCAATATTTTCATTCAACTTTTTTCCCCCTCTTGTTTAATTATTATATGACTGTGTTATCTTTTGCAAGACAGTTAATCATTACTTTGCAGTATATTTCGAAATATCAGTGTTCTGAGGTATGCTGTAGCTGAAGTAAAGAATTTTGCATTGTTTCTGTATATGTTTGAAGTTCTGTATTAGAAAGTGTCTTGTAAATAAACCAACGAGAGAAAAGGCTAGCGAAGTCATTTCTTTTTATTCTTAGGCCGTGGAACGATACTTAGAGAGATTTGTTAAAGGAGGACTGCCAGAAGAAAGTAATACCAAAAATTTAGAGGACTATTGTGATTCACAAAAGGACAAAACAATAAAAACAGCTGCCAAATCAGTACGCTTAAGTCTAACGCTTGCATGATCAGGATTCATTTCCCTGTTGTTACCATTTGTTTAGGATATTTTTTCCTTACCATGATGATTTGATAACTTTTACCACAGAAATTATTTTCATTCATTCGAAATTAAGTTGTAACCAAAATGAGGTTCAGCGGATTGCCATGAACCACCCTCGGTTCATCAGGTTCAATCAGAAATGTGCTGAAAAGACTGGCAGAAGCGGAGGCAACAAAGGAGAAAGGGGACCAACAAAAACAGCAAAAATGACCTTAATCCTAGTTTATCAACATTATGTAATATACATGTTTATAACTGAATCAAGTCTGGCGTAAATCAATAAATAAATAAACCACATCAAAAACTAATGAATCAATCATAAATATCAAAGGTGTAGCAAAATTAGTTACTTTAAAATAAAACATTACCACCCAAGCAAAATTATCAAAACATCAAATCAAAGGAAACACCACTCAAGCTACATCAAGAAAACACTGACATTACAGACAGCATAATGATTGCAAATAGCATCAATTATTAACATAAACCATGGTACATATAACCAAAAATACACAAATATCTGAGAAATCAATAAAACAGCATAAATAACTATACAGTAAACCCCCCGTATTCATGTTCTCATGGTTCGTGGACTCACGCATTTGCGGGTTTCTCTGTGGAACATATCTAGCCATCATTCGCGGAAAATTTGCCCATTCGCGGTATTTGTCACTGAGAAATATTCACTAATTACTGTATTTTCATATAATTTTCATGAATAAATGCAGTTTTTGTGATAAAACTATTAAAGTACTCAGATATAAGCATTTTTACAGGGTTTTTCTTGGTTTAAGCTATCAGAACTGCCCATTTTAAGTGTTTTTAGAGGGGTTTTAAGCATTTGCGGATTTGACCTATTCGCGGGGGGCGAATGGGATGCATCCCCCGCGAATACGGGGGTTCACTGTAATCCAAAGTATCATAAATAATACCAGTTCACTCATAATAACAATCAATTCATAAATATCAATAATAATAATCACAATCCTCGTAAAGCGCAAAACTGACTATCTACCCAGAGATGTCAAGACCACTAACAAGGGTCACAGAGGATGACCATCAAAGGTCATCGAGAATGACCATCAGACTGCTGTGAAGTCATCAAAACCGCCCATGACAGCAAACAGGAACATCTCCACGAAACACAGATGTTCACAAGAGTTGATGTGACAACCAAACTGCTACCTCAGAGGAATGCCTCCTCTCCATTGATGACTGGGGTTGAGCCATGAACTCATCCTCGAACTTGACTGAAGTTCTCATCCTCAAAAAGTGTTGAGGCCAGCAGGTAACAACTACCTGCTGTGAAACAAGTCCATGCTGCTATGCTGTCTAGACCCTGACTCGATGACCACCCAAACTTGACTGACGTCTGAAGCCAAAATCGACAGACGTTAAAAACACACACACACACACAAACAAGTACAAGTACCGGGTAAGGAGCGGATCCCCTCGACAAGGGAACAACCGACAAACAATTGTTCCATAAAAAAAAAGTGTTAAAACCTTACACTAACATAACATCTTACCAGATGAGTAGTTTGCGGGTACCATTTAAGGGTACCAAACTACAGTTTCTTGCTACTACCAATCTACATTAAGCCAAGATTTTTGATGTCGAATAGAGTAATAGGAGTGGTTTTCTACATTTTGGTTAAGTTGTCTTGAAATGCTCTCACAGTAACATGTTTAAAGGACAAAATGTTGACACAAGCAGGAACCTATAGACCTACTTACTGCTAAGCAAGATCGTTTTTGCTCTATACAGTATTCTGTGGCATACATAGGATTAATGATGTTGTAGTTTCAAAACTGAAGTCGCCATTGCATTTATGTGCCACTTTAATGTGCTGAAAATAAAAGACATACATGTATTAACAGAGAAAAGGTATCCACAGCTAACAAGACTAGCACAAGATTATGGGTAAATAGATTTCATTATACTTTGTTTACCTGTGAAATGTTATTCCATTTTCTCATGAAGACTTCCTATTCCCGTTTGGCAATTACAAGCTGTGCATTATACAGTACCATTACTGTAATGAAATAAGGAATGAAAAAACCACAATTGCATTAAGCCCCAGTTCAATTCACGAATTAAGCTTCTCAAGATGGCCGCAAGGCTCTACAGCGCCACCCTGGTGGAAGACCACCAAACTACATAGTACTAGTAGTATACAGATAACACCTCCATATATTTTCCTCTCGGTTTCATTACAACCCAATTATTCATATAAATGTTTGAATGGCTGTTAGGTGGAAAGCTGAGATGTTGAACTTCCATTAGAAGATGAGTGAAAGTGATGAGACAAGTTTTCAGTAAAAAGGTTGTGACTTAGGAGAAACCTATTTTTGGTAGTCGCTGTTGAGTCCTCAACGCGTTACCCATCCATGGTCTACCGTAGCTCCATTGCAGCTAGATTAATATCAAAGAATTCTCTTTTAGCTGGTCTTGTAGCCGGGTATTGTCGTAATAATAAACGCCATAACACGTGATGAAGTATAATGGACTCAGAAAAGAGGGCATTTTCCCTTACGTTCAGCGAAGCTGAACCCAGTTTTCCAAAGTCAAAAACCTGCAAGAAGGAGAAGTGACTATTGCGCATGCGCATCTACCATCTTGTTTACAAACAGACCAGCAAAGGACCCGGAACCCATTACTCTCTGTTGGTCAGTGCAGGATGATCCCTTGCCCAAATCTCATGCCTTTTCATCATGGAAGTGGGAGGTTTTTGAGGACTCAACAGCGACTACCGAAAATAGGTTTTTCCTACCTCAGGACCTGTTTTTTTATAGTGTAGTCGCTTGTTTCGTCCTCAAGGAGCGCTTTACAAAGAAATTGACAGGTGTCAAAAGGCTTAAGCTCTCAAATTTTAATCCCAACAACCAAAAGAAAACACATTTCTGGTCCGAGGTCAAGCCATATGTTTCAAGCCCATTCTTTATTCCAAATATTTTTTTAGGTTTAGGTACCAAAGAACAAGAAACTATGCATGAACTTATGTTTTAAGATGTAGTTCTACAGTGGTTTACTTAAGCTTCCTTGATTGCAGTACTGTCGTCCTGTTTCCAGTGATAGTTAGCATACGCATCATCAGTAAGACCCCTGGTTGTCTGCTGTAGCGCATAGGGGTTAGGACTAACCATGCCACCTACTGATACAGTCTAGTTGAATTTGTTTGAGCTCATGGCAGTAATTTTTGTTTTTAAATACTGTCTCTGATGACCACCCTGTACATTCAGACTTCTTCAAAAGAGACATTTCTGAAGAAGGCCAGAGACATACTTCCTAATATCATGTGATCTAGGAAAGGAGTGTGGATTTGCTTGTTTAAAAAGAGACATTACAATCATTCTCAGCCCTTGTAGGGAGAGTGGTTTGTTTGTGTTAGGGTGTAGGAGAATCGGACCCTCTGGGATATTTGCCATAGCTTCTAGGTAAACCTTAAGTGCTTGAACTGGGCATAATTTTTTGTCTGTTAAATTGAGTTTTCTTATAAGGATAGATTTCCTTCTTAAAGGATCTTCATTCTTATAAGGATAGGAGATTTCCTTCTTAAAGGATCTTCATTCTTGGCCAGGAATGATGGGCCAGGGGACAATAATAATTGATGGTCAGCTGTTTGCATGATGTATCATCCCTGTCTAAGAGAGGCCAGTTCACTAATACGAGCTCCTGATGCTAATGCAATCAAGAAAATCGCTTTTTGTAGCATGTGAGTTGCGGCTTTATCGGGTCAGCTGAATTTAGGGGTTGATAAAAGTCTAAGCACCTTGTTCAGGGACCAAGTGGTTGGAAGCCTTGCGGGAGCGAGTCTTTGTGGTGCAAAAGACTGCAGAAGGGAAGTGAAAACTTCTGTAATAGTCAATCCCAAATCCAAAAAGTGAGGGTTCTGTTAATGTTGCCTTGTATGCCATGACTGTTGTAACTGCAAGGCATTTGTCTTCAAAAAGGTGTATAAGAAAATTTAAAAGCGTTTCCATAGAAATCTCAACTGGGCTCTCAGTATGGTTATAATCTATCCATATCTTCCATATTGACTGGTATTGTCGGATAGATGATGTCCGTAATTTTTGTACTAGGTACATAGCAATATTGGATGAGTAATTTTTACGGTAGATAAGATTTTAAAAATCCACACGTGAAGGTCTCGGCTCAGAAAGGAGGATGCGTAGACAACTTTCCTTCCTACTGTCTGGGATAGAACAGCGGACGGTAATGGAATTGATCTCTTCGCGTGTTATTGAAGTAATAGGAACCAATACCTGTTTGGCCAATTTGGAGCTGTTAAGTAAGCTGTTCCTCTGAGGGTTAGAAGCTTGCTCAGAATCTTCGAAATCTGGGACAATGGAGGAAAAAGATAAATCATCCTCCATTTATTCCAGTCTTGTAGGAAGCCATCTCTTGTTGTTGCTTAATTGTCCAGGTTCGGAGAAACATACACTGGGAATTTGTGAGTCTCGTATGTGGTGAACAGGTCCACTTTCAGTTGTGGAAGCATATTGGCTGTCGTTTTCTTTGATAGAGAGTCTGCTATTACATTGAGAAATCCTGTGAGGTAAATCGCAGACAGGTGCCACTTCCTTGCCTGCTCCATCTGAAGGCTGGCTAGTATTATCATATTGAGAGGAACGTGAATGTGACCCCCAACCTATTGATGCAGGACATTGCAGTCATGTTGTCTCTCTTTTCTGGAGGTTTCAGTTTTTTGAGAGACAAAAAGACAGCCGTCAGCTCCCAGAAATTGATATGACAATTCCTCAGAGTAGCTGACCACCTCCCTGCCACCTGACGATTCTCCCAATATTCCAACCCATTCAGAATAAGTAGAGCATTTCAAATTGTCAGTGTTAGCCTAAGTCTTATACTATGACACCCAGGTTACTTCACTCATATGCTCTTCCAAATTGCACTTAAAACACTGCGTTGCGTTGTGTATGTTAATCTACGACATAAAACGATATAAACTTACTGTTGGCACATTCAATGTTCCTAGCTTGAAGTAGAATCAGATTGGCATGAGCACAATCTCTACTTAGTAACCCTCATCCAAAGCACAACTCAAGAAATTCTCCTTACATTTAGATATGCATATCTCCTAAAGGAATTTCCCTAAATTAACTTTTAAGATAAAAGGAATACTTAGTGGATTTGAAGGCACCGACAACTCTGGCTGCATTCCCTTTTCTTGAGTCCCTACTAGTTTGAACTACACTGCACCAAGGCTGTGACGAGACTGGCCTCACGTTTATCTTTGGTCATCACCAAACATTCGACTAACCACCGGACAAAAAACCGATGCCGGTAGTTAAGCACTATTAAATGTATACAGTAAATCCCCATATTTGCGGTGGGATGTGTACCCCCACCTGTGAATAGCTAAAATCTGCAAATACTTAGAACCCCTCTAAAAACACTTAGAACTGCCTATTTTGATAGTTCAAACACACAAAAAAACTAAAAATGCTTCTACAGGTATTATCCTACTTCTGATGGGGTTAGGTTCCAAAAAACCCATTGTTTGTCGAAAAAACGTATCTTGAATATAGCCTAGCCTACACTAGGGTATTCAGTATCATGTACAGTATACATATATGGTAGTTTACCCTACACTATAAAGTATACTCTATACATACACAGTATAGTAATTATTAACATCATCTAATTTGGGAGGTTCATGCAGAGTGACTTATGATAATTCAGTACAAAGAGAAATTGAATAACAAACAAGAATTAGCTTAACCTACACTATAGTTTATCGTATACATATATGGTAGCCTAGCCTACATTATACTGTAGTGTATTCCATATTCACATTTTAATATATTATACAAACATCAACATGATGAATATTTATCTTTTCCATGGATCTTTTTTGAATGCTATGCTTTAATTCACTGTATCCAATAATATTGTATATATTCTTATATTGCTTTTCTATTATAAATTGCAATCATTGTTTTGGTTTGGAAATTGATTATGCTGTAATTTTATTTTGCTGTATTTAACTCAGTTCACAGTGCTTTTCTTGCTTCTACTTAACGTAAATGAATCTCTAGATAATTTATTTATATGGGGCAAGGTTATTTTTCGTTATAGGAAGTGTTTTTAAGCTGAAAAATAACTTAAATACTTCTCGTTGTGAAATTAATTTAGTTATTTTTTTTGTTAATACTGTAGATGACGTTGGCCATTTGGGGGAATGCTCTTTTTGTGTAAAAAAAAAAATCAAGATTCTGTTTGCTATTTTCACTTTATTTCATCATAATACGAGCTTTACATATTAATCGTTTGTCAGCGTAAAAATAGCAGTAATATGTGTTCTTTCATGCCCATTGGTTTTGATTAAAATACTTTCTCTCCAATTTTAATTAGGTCAAGTTTCATCCATGTTGCCGATGCATGATAATTTATAGTCAGTAGCAGCTTGAACATTGTTTTCTCAGCTTCAGCTACAACTTGCAGGTTAAATTTAGCAGTATATTTCCTTGCCAATCTTTTATTTATACTGAATAAGGGTATAATGTAAAAATATATCAGTCTTATTCTACTTAACGTCATTTGTACTATAACTACGGTAATTGTTTACTACCGTACGATGGTTGAAATACAGTACAAGCAAAATGGCTGTTATTATCCGATTCGGTTACAGTATAAGCACAACAACAGTTTCTCATTCAGTTGTTTATGGCTGTACGCATTTATGCAAGAGTATAACGTTTTATCATTTTCTTTAACTTTTTTAACAAGAAGATAGGATAAAGAGATGGAAGAAAAGAAGTTGGTCTATTGCAATTTGGTCTCTCTCACTGCCTGATTGTACGCTACTGCCTGGGCCCGCATGAAATTTAAAAATATTTTATAAATACTGTTGTATCGGTATTAATTGCTTACCCCATCACAAAATCGAATTATCGTAAGGCAAATTATCGCAACTCAAGCACTACCTGGGTACCTGAGTATTTTAAAGTTTTATCATAAAAAGTGCATCTAGTCATGAAAATGATATGAAAATACAGTAATTTCCACTTTACGTAAATTTAAAAATACATAAAACCGTACCTTCGGAACGTACAGTCTCTCTTGTCAAAGTTTCTACATGCTATCTTGCAAGAAAAAATTATGCTTACATTATTTACAATAGTCCTGTTCCTATCAATGCCTTTCTGGCTTCTGCAGCTATTTGAGCAGTCCTTTTGCTTGGGTGGGTGCTTGACTGAATGTCTTCTGTAGCAGGATTAATTTCCCTTATCTCCTGCCACAGCTCTAAGGGGTATAACTTAATTACAGGTCTCATGAGCTGGCTATGGGCTGTTCTTAGAGTAGCCACTCTTGGGACTTTGTCTCGCCCCATTCTCAATCAAATAACATAATGGTGTAATATGGGTCTCTTAGTTAATTGCCTTATCTTTTCTCTGTTTTCTCCATCCATAGTTAGGGGTCAATGGATCCCCAGAACTCCTGTCTGACAAATCCCTGCCACAGTGGCATTTACACCCTTTCCCATACAGCACCAAACCTAGGTGCTCTTGCTGGAATGACCTTCCATATGAGCACTAGCATTATGATGTTCTTTAATAATTACCATGAGGAAGGAGTCACAGGACTGGTTATCAACTAGCTCCAGTAACATAAATAAGATGATATAAGCAAACCTATAATGGCAATTAAAAGCACATTGCACCCTGAACTCAGGTTGGAGCAAATTTGGGTAACTGTAATATTCTAGTTAATTGCTTATCTGTGGGATCCCTTACACCTTATGACCCCATTGTCCAGGTAAAGATTCAAATGGGTAACTGCATGTTCTAGTCTACCTTAGAGTCCAGGTAAAGTTTGGTGTTAACCCCTTCATCAAACTCTCGTATTCCTCTTGGAAAAATTCCTTTGTATGATGGCAATAGTCTTATTCTTTGTCTCTTGGAGTTCTTCCAAGGTCAATTCACCTTGCCTCTCCACATTGGTTGAACTCCTACAATTATCCACAAATCGTAGGATCCACGCTGTGGTCCTATAGTCTCATTTAACCTTGCTGAATCTCTCCCAGTTCAGCAAGTGAGTATCACTATTCAGGTTGTCCCCTAAAGGATTGACCAAAATGTTCTCCCTACCCTGCACAAGTGATCCACCAACCAATGACCTATCCATTGGCCAAGAGGAATTTTTTAACCAAGGGTGTCCCTCCCACCTTTTCCCCACATGTCAACCAGTCACTGGGACTATCATCTGTAGGCACATAGGACAAGACCGCCTCTGGAATTAAGGAGTTTATTTCCTGTACTCTATTTTTCACAAACACAGGGTGAACACTTTTTCAATACTAGCCAAAGGGCGACTTTACTGTCTGACCAAACGAACAGTTCTACAAACTCATCCTTCTCAAAGTAGTCTTTAATAAATTTGGCCATTCTTGCTGCTAGCAACAATGCCATCAACTCAAGTTTTGGAACAGTTAATTCTTTAATGGGGGCTACTCTTGCCTTTGCCATCATTAAATAAGAGTTTTCATTCTTAATTCTATAGGCTACACAACCACATGCTAACTCACTGGCATCGCAGAATATGTGTAAGGAGTCCCCCTTTCCTAGACTAGTATTCCTAGGAAAGGAAATATCAAGACATTTTTCCCAGTCTTCAGATAACTCAACCCATTGGTTCTGTAATGGGTCTAGTTGTTCGTCCCAATCCAGTAGTTGCTTCCACAAATTCTGCAGGTATATCCTTGCCCTAATAGTAACAGGTAGAAGTACTCCTAATGGATCATAAATCCGTGCAGCAGTTCTCGACACTTCTCTCTTAGTCTGGCTGGACTTATTTATCTTAGTCGGATGTAATGTCAAGGTATCTTTTTCTTTGTCCAAGTTCAGACCTAAGACCTTATGAGTTGTTTTGTTCTCTGGCACTAATCCCATATGCTCTAGCAATAGTTTGCAATGAGTCATTATTACTCATCCATTCTTTCAGATATAAATGTGTCTGCACGAATATCTTATTTGCTTCAAAGAAAAAATTTACCAGTTCATTATCATCATTGCTAGTGAACTGCAAGTTATCTACATATAGTCCTCTTTTTATCCTTTCTACATCACTTTCTATCATAGATAGGTGTTTCTTAATCGTTGCATTCAGCAGAAGGGGTGAACATGTAGCTCCAAATAAAACAACTCGAAACCTATACACTAACAATTTACTATTAGGGTCTGTTGGATCATCAACCCATAAAAACCTAGTATGATTTCTATCTCCTTCTCTGAGTTGCACCATTAAAAATGCTTTCTCTATGTCACAAATACAGGCAAATGATTTTTTTTTAAGCTGCAGCAGAACTTTGAGCAGGTCAGCTGTTATATGTGGTCCTGTCCACAAAAATCATTCAAGCTTAACCCACTTTTCCCCTGTCTGATTGAACAGTCAAATACTATCCTAACAGGGGTTGTTGTACTGTCCTTTTCAACACCATGATGTGCCAAGAAATGACAGTCTTCCTCTGTTTTAAAATGGTCCACTTTCTCTGTGAATCTCTTATCCTCCTGATCCTTCAGGATTTTCTGGTAGTGTTCTAGATACAGAATGTCCTTCTGAAACTTGACACACTGTTGTTTTAATCTATTCAAAGCCAACCCAAAGGTGGAAGTTAATCTCCTTTTATTGCCTTTCCAAGGCAATGCCACAACATACTGTTTGTCAGTTTCAGAATATAAGTTATATACTCTCAAAGTTTTCCAATATTTTCCATCCCTGTTCCATTATTTCACTGCAGTCAATACATATGATCTGAACTCCACAAAGTGTCAAGATCTTCCTTTGAATCCTTTAAATGAGTAACCCTTTCAGCCATAATTATGTTGTCGGTTTCCACTGCCAGTTTTAAAATGGAAACATGAGTCTCCTTGGTGGGAGGAGAACTACATGTTCCGTTACCATGTAACCAAATATGGTTGGTAGCAATACTAAATTTTCAAATTTCCTAAACCCTGGATGTAAGATGTTGTACACATTGTTAACCCCTATTAACAATTCTATAGGTGATTGTTTCTCTACGGGTAGATCAAAATCTTTTTTCTACGGGTAGATCAAAATCTTTATCTCAAAATCTTTATCAGCCAAGTTGATTTTCGTTTTACGCAACAACCTTAAGTTCTTCGTAACATCAAATTTCTTTGTGTATTCTGGTAGCTCGTCTACCACTATATAATCCATGTTTATTAATCTACCCCAGTGAGGTGCAGCAATGTTCACCATTTCATATTCCTTAACTGGTGTAGAAGTTAAGTAACCTCTCAATGATATATTTTCAACTCCCTTGTTTTTATAGTGGAGTCCTTTAAGAGCAGATTTCTTTATAAATGATCTCTCGGAACAGGTATCTAACAACCCTCTCTTTCGCATAATGCGACCTCTTTTACCCTTAGGGTTATTGTGGCTGTAGGTAAGATCTACTTCTTAGTCGTCTTATTTCCCTGTCTGGTATTTGTCAAAGAGAGTGTTCCAACGTGTACCCCACCTACCTTAGATTTATATGGTTGGTTTTGATTGCATATAGCACTGTGATGTCTAATAGTGGAGCTGTTATTACAACATTGCCTGTCACAGTCAGAACTGAAGTGTTTATTGGATGCGCATATGAAACACAAACCTAGAGTTCTGAGTCGTTCTGTCTTCCCTCCTCTGGTTGCATGGGATTTACAATGTGTCCATATATGATTGCCTCCGCAAAGTGCATATCCTTTAACCTGGTTTGCCTTGGCTTTGTTTGTATTTTCTTTAGACCTTACCAATGTTTTTTTTTTTTGGTCTCACAGATTGCCCTTGTTCTACTGCGAAAGTAGATAGCGTTGTTAATGTATTAGGTTTTACTGGTGCAGTCTATGGAAAAGTCCTCAAATTGTGTATTTCTTCCTCAAGATATTTTTTAAAGGTGTCAAATTTAAGCCAGTCTTCTCTGCACCTTCGTTTGATTATTTCACTTACACTACTAGGCAGTTTGGTGTAGAGCAAGATGGTATACAATTCACTCAGTTCCAGCTGTTCACTCTCCAGTGATCTTATGCAGCATTTGAATTGCGCTCTAAAACCTTGTAGCGATTCTGCATCTGCCTTGGGAGTCTCAGTTTGGAAGAGTTTTCTAACTAAACACAACTTGATTTTGTCTTTTCTGCCATAGGTCTCTTTTAATACATTCACTGCTTATAAATATGTATCACCTTCTAATTTAAAATCAGATATCAGTTCCAGAGTCTCACCTTCCAATAGGCCCTTCAAATAAGAAAACTAATGTATTTTCTCAAAATCAGTGCATTGGTGTATTGATACTTCATAAAGTTCCCACAATGAATTCCATTCCAATACATCACCATCGAAATGTTTAAGGTCTAATTTAGGTAACTTTACGGTAGCTTTAACAGGCAATATCGGTGCACTAGGTTCACCCCCCTCAGCTCCAAGACTCGTGACAGAGGAATTTAGTCTATGAATTTCAGTGCCTACCTTTAGGCTATATTCAGCTTGATTCATAATTTGGTCAGGTTGTCCTCCAGGACCCGTTAGATCCATTTCCTGGATTTTCTGCAAATATTCCTTCAAGGAGTCTCTCAATGAAGAAATACTATTGATATCAACTACATCAATAGTGGTTTCAACCTTTTTTGACCAGTTATTTATTACAGACATAAACCTGCCCCCTCCCTCCCCCCCATCTCCTCTTTAATTCTTCTAGGCCAGGCATCCTAACCTATAATTTACCAACACCAAATATACACGTTCTTAATTACTATAAGAGTGTACAAACTGCCAGCTCCAAAAAATATATATACTGCATTAGCAAATAAAATATTTAAAAGTTGGCCACACCTCTTCAAATCAATCAATGGTAGATCACTGCTGGTTATATTTTATATATATATATATATATATATATATATATATATATATATATATATATATATATATATATATATATATATATATATATATATATATATATATATATATATATATATATATATATATATATATATATATATATATATATATATATATATATATATATATATATATATATATATATATATATATATATATGTATATATATATATATATATGTCTATATATATATATGTCTATATATATATATATATATATATATATATATATATATATATATATATATATATATATATATATATATATATATATATATATATACATACATACATACAGGTTGACCATCACTAATCCGCAATCAGTAGTCAACAATCAGTAATCCGGCACAAATTTCGGCTAGAGCAATTTCTAATGTTTCCGTGCTGATTTTCAAATTTCCCCGGTCGCTGCGCTAACTCGCTTGCCAGCCATTTCGATTTAGTGGCACAGTGTGCTGCATCAACAAACTGGTAGCCTAGTCTACATGATACTGTACTCCATTCACATTATACAGTATTATACAAACATCAACATAACAAATGTGCATCTTTTTCATGGATCTTTTAAAAAGTTATGCTTTACTACATTGTTTCCAACTGTGTATATTCTCATATTGCTTTTGTATTGTAAATTGCGATCAATGTTTTGTTTTTGGAATCGATATCGTGGTATTTATTTTGCCACATTTCACTAAGTTCAAAGCACTTTTCTTGCTTCTAGTTAGTGTAAATGAATATGGATACTTTATTTGTTTGGGGCAAGGATATTTTTCGTTATACGAAGTGTTTTTAAGTCGAAATATAACTTAAATACGTCTCGTTGTGAAATTAATTTAGCTATTTTTTTGTTAATATATGACGTTCTTGGGAATCGCGGCTGGCCGTTTTGGGAGAATGTTTGTTTTATTTAAAAAATCAAGATTCCGTCCGCTATTTTCTCTTGATTTCATCATAATACGAGCTTTACGTATTTATCTTTATCGGTGTGAAAACAGTAGTAATTTGTATTCTTTCATGCCCAGTAGTTTTGATTAAAATACATTCTCTCCAGTTTTATTTACGGTCGAGTTTCATCCATGTTGCCGATGCACGATAATTTATAGTCATTAGCAGCTTTAACATTGTTTTCTCAGCTTCAGCTACAACTTGCAGCTTAAAGTTACTGTAGCAGTATATTTCCCTGTCGATCTTTTCTCCAAAGCGAATAAGGGTATAGTGTAAAAAATATATGAGTCCTGTTTTACAGTACTCAATGTCATTTGGAACAACTACAGTAATTGTGTATTAACGTATGACGGTTGAAACACAAGCACAACAGTTGTTATCCGATACAATTATTAGCAAAACAAGTTTCCCATTCGGTTGTTTATGGCTGTACGCATTTACGCAAGAGTATAACGTTACTAACAATACTTTTATCATTCTCTTTTACTTTTTAAACTAGCAGATGGAATAAAGAGATGGAGGAAAAGAAGTTGGTCTGTTGTAAGTTGGTGTTTCGCAGCCTGTGCCTGCGTGAAATCTAAAAATATTTTTCCTAAATATTTTGGTATCGTATTAATTGCTAACCCCATCGTAAACTCGAAATATCGTAAGTCGAATTATTGTAACTCGAGCACTACCTGTATTTGATAATTGTCTTTTCTTTATTAACCAACTTGTACTGATTTATGGGATACTTTAATTCTAAGATGAGGTGCTTAGCTACTGGGTTTCGTGTATTCTAGCCTAATAAATGGCTAATCCGGCAAAATCCAGGTCCCAATAACCATTAGTGATGGTCAACTGGTATTAGTGATATATCAACTGTGTGTATATTTTTAATATATATATATATAATATATATGTATATATATATATATATATATATATATATATATATATATAATATATATATATATATATATATATATATATATATATATATATATATATATATATATATATATACTATATATATATATATATATACAGGCAGTCCCCGATTATCAATGGGTTCCGTTTCTGAGGTGTGAAGATAACCGAGAATCGCTGCTAACCGAAAATCTGCGATTTATTTTTTGTCAGTGATTTTTGGGGGCTATCGATTGCGGCGCGGATTTTCGGTTATCAGTGCCTCTGTTAGGTATGTATCGCACCAATACCCAATTATCAGCGCCAATAAGCGAAATTGGCGATTTTTGGCGCCGAAAATTGCAGATTTTCGTCGCTAGACAAGCCCCATAAAACGGAATCGCTGTTAACCAAGCCCCCCCCGTTAACCAGGGACTGCCTGTATATATATATATATATATATATATATATATATATATATATATATATATATATATATATATATATATATATATATATTATATATTATATATTATATTTATACATACAATGATGAGGCTACAAATGTCGCAATATCAAATCCACGCTGCCTCAGGAATATCCCCGATGGGGAATTATCGGGGATATTCCCGAGGCAGCGTGAATTTATTAGCAACATTTGTAGCTTCATGATTGTATATAAATCACTACGTGATAAATGTCATATATATATATATATATATATTATATACTGTATATACATATATATACATATATACATACTTTATCACATACACAATTGTTCTGTGCATTAGTAGAATTACTAAAAGGACCTCATTCAAACTGGATGGTATATAATGGAGTATTTATTCAGAAAAAGTTACACGCTTTCTTGGACAAACAGTCCACATTATCAAGTATCCGTACAATGAGCGGACGCGTAGTCGAGCTGTATGTATATCTGTGTGCTGGGTACTTTTAATCCTATAATCGCCTAGCTCCTCCTGCATGACCCCCACCCCCCTCGTGATCTTGGTGTTTCTCTGCTCCCTTCTTCTTCCAGGTATCCATTTACCATGCGTTCTCTCGCTTTTTTCCTTCATTTCCTTGCTACTGTGGAGTATACGATTATGCTGTCTTCAAAGCCGTTTCCGGTGTTCCCTGCCATTGTGTTGTTGGCACCAGTTATGAAGGCGTTCTCTACGACCAGTCTGGCCGTTTTGTTGGTGTCCCTGTACAGAAAACTCATATTTTCCCAGTCTATTTTATGATCATTTTCCCAACAGTGTTTGGCAACTGCTGACGTCTGATTATAATGCCTTATGTTCTGCAGATGTTATTTGCTTCGCTCTTTACATGATTTTCCAGTTTCACCATAGTACCCTTCTTCACAGTCTAGACACGCTGCCATATACACCCCCTCTCTAATCTCTTTACCCTCTACCGACTTTTTGTTTCTAACTATTTTATTCCTAATGGTGTTTTTGTAGCTGCCTATCAATTTGAAATTCTGTAGCTTTCTGTTGATGGGTGCAATAGAGTTGTTGTCCAGGACTAATTATTTTCTTCCCTACCACATGTTCCTTTTCTATCCTTTCCCTGTCCCCAAAATAGTTTTCCTTGCTTTGATGTGTGCCCACTCCCACCAATACTTATGGTAGTCTAATCTCCTAAAACTCTCCCTCAGGTAATCCAGCTCTTCGTCTAAAAATTCGGGACTGCAAATCCTATAAGCCCTGATGGCCAACCCTGCCATTACTCTTATTTTTATTTCTTTCCTATGCTTATAGGATTTGCAGTCCCGAATTTTTAGATGAGCTGGATTACCTGATGGAGAGTTTTAGGAGATTAGGCTACCCTAAGTATTGGTGGGAGTGGGCACACATCAAAGCAAGGAAAAACTATTTTGGGGACAGGGAAAGGATAGAAAAGGAACATGTGGTAGGGAAGAAGATAATTAGTCCCGGACAACAACTGTATTGCACCCATCAACAGAAAGCTAGAGAATATCAAATTGATAGGCAGCTAAAAAAAGCACCATTAGGAATGAAATAATTAGAAACAAAAAGTCGGTAGAGGGGGAAGAGATTAGAGAGGGGGCTATATATGGCAGCGTGTCTAGACTGTGAAGAAGGGTACTGTGGCGAAACTGGCAAATCATGTAAAGAGCGAAGCAAACAACATCTGCAGAACATAAGGCATTATAATCAGACGTCAGCAGTTGCCAAACACTGTTGGGAAAATGATCATAAAATAGACTGGGAAAATATGAGTTTTCTGTACAGGAACACCAACAAAACGGCCAGACTGGTTGTAGAGAACGCCTTCATAACTTGCGCCAGCAACACAATGGCAGGGAACACCGGAAACGGCTTTGAAGACAGCATATCTAGGAAAATCGTATACTCCACAGTAGCAGGGAAATGAAGGAAAAACACAAGAGAACGCATGGAAAACGGACACCTGGAAGAAGAATGGAGCAGAGAAAGACCAAGATCACAAGGGGGTGGGGGTCACGCAGGAGGAGCTAGGCGATTATACGGTTAAAAGTACCCATCACACAGATATAAATACAGCTGGACTACGCGTCCGCTCATTGTATGGATACTTTATAATGTGGACTGTTTGTCCAAGAAAGCTTGTAACTTTTTCTGAATAAATATTCCATTAGATACCATCCAGTTTGAATGAGGTCCTTTTAGTAAAATATATATATATATATATATATATATATATATATATATATATATATATATATATATATATATATATATATATATATATATATATTATATATATATAGGAAACATTTTTTTTAATTGCTCTCTAGGAGTCAGAGTTTAAGGAGCAGTGATATCCTTGGCATGTCAATGTGTAGCCTCATCATCCTACATTTACCGGTAAATGTAGCAAGTCATACTTTACTATACTTGAAGCTATTTATCTTCAAGTACAAGTTTCCAAATGTCCGAATCATCCCTACCCATGGTGATGATTCGACAAGAGCATGGGATGATTCGGACAATTATTATAATTGACATTTACCTTCAAGTCAGAAACAGAAATACCAAACGAAGTGTTTTATTGAAATAATCATAATCACCTTAAAAGATTATTCTCTCCCTTAGTGAATGGCAGACAGAAAATCTACGATGTTTGCTGAGAATAAATGTTATAGTAGTCTTAAAGAATATTGAAACCTTCAAAACAAAAACTAAACTTGAAATATCCTTGCCACCAAATTCTTAAATGACCAAAATTTACTTGAAATTATTCTCTCTATGAGTAAAAACCAAACATAAATTGTAACTCAAATACTTGAAATTTGTTGTGCCTAAATATTAAAGTTGGCCTAACGAATATTGTATCCTGCAAAAGAAAAACAAAATTTGAAATACCCCTGCTTTCTTTTCATACTCTGCTGAACTGGGTTTGAAGCACCCCAGTTACTGCCTCTTTACCAATAGTTGCTTCATCCTCAATTTCTGGAAATTTAAAACTATTAGCAGCAAATTTCTGTGATTATCTTAAATAAGAAACCTGAAATTCATCACCCTCGTCTAAATTGCTGATTCATTTGCCTACATAATAGACTTTGCTACCTTTTACTGGATCTATCCCAACAAGAACAAAATCTCCCTCCTCTGGGACTTTATCAATAAAAACCACTTCTTTGTCTTCTATCTGCTCTGAGATATCAGAAGAATTATTGTTAAGATCGGCTGTCAAGATGATGAAGGTCTTCATCACTTGTCTGGGCCTCTGTATCTAACTTTTTTGTATTTTTCTTGCTTTTTAATGTTCTTGAGATATTTCTTGCGAGGTGGTTGTGCTTTTAGGTGGTGTAGTTGGCTTTGGCCTATCAGTCACAAAAGCCCTGGCAAAGTGACTTTCTTGAAAAACATCAGTGTAATATAGGTGAATGCCAATGGAATGGAATCCAGATTTGATATTCACATTTGTAATTTGGGGGTTCTATGATGGGTTTATGAAGTGCTTTATACGGTAAAGGTAATGAGGGGCTAATAAATGCATATACACAAAATATAACTTAATGTTAGTGAGAATCTTTTGTTTCTTTGTTGGAATTCATTAGTAAAGGTTTGCTAGGAGGGATGATTCGGATTCATCCCCACAAATCATAACCATTTGATTACACCCCAACTTCAAACCCTTGCAGATTACAGGCGGGTAATAGCTACAACATCTTCGTCATAAAGTACAAATTCACACCCAAAACTCATAATCAGCTCCCTTATCATATTCACTACACCAAAGCTTGTGATTCAAACGCAAAAAATTACATAGGAAATGAGAAAACCACAAAAATTACCCTCAATCCTAAAGTAACCGACCGTTCGCAACCAAAGTCCATGTGTCAATGGCTAACAAACTCTCGCGATTTCATATTTCTCAGAGCTGAGGGCCCCACACATTTTCCAGGAAATGTACTGTCCGGACCATCCCACTGTCCGAATCATCACCGCTATATATATATATATATATATATATATATATATATATATATATATATATATATATAGGCAAATTAGAGTAACAGAAAGGCATTCTTTCTTCTTTATCCATTTATTATTATGCCTATGTTTCGTATTTCTTGATACATCTTCCAGGCTGAAAAACTGATGAACTTAAACAGTAATTGTGTATAAACACTAAAAGGTATACACATTATATACTTAACACCATGTTAAAGGACAATTAAAAAGAAAAAAAAAAAGACAACCTTAAAAGCACTTGAAAAATATGTTAAAAAGTATTTAAAAAGGAACAGAACAGCAGGAGGAGGCCAGGGCAAAAAAAAAAAAAAAAACACACACACACACAACTACCCACACTGGTAGTATAAAGCAAACTGACACAGGCAAGCAATGCAAGGTGGGGAGAAAGGGGGAGTATAAACAAAGAGGTTACAGCAGGTACATTAAGCGATGAACAGCTGGGTGGAAGTTGGTTGGTGATTAAGGGCAGGGACAATTAATTTAATCATAATGGATTCAAGTGTGGTTAATTCTTCTATGTATCAGGTTCTCCCCACAATACTAAAATCCATAGCATCTACATGTGTCTTACAAATTTTGCTTGATTTCTTACACTGGACTGCTCGGGATTGGATAATCGACAGCCTGATCTAAAACTAACTCCTTGATGAGAGGAGATTCGGACTTTTAGCAGTCTCCTGGTACAACCGATGTAAGTGCCAAGATCACATCTAGGACAATTATATTTATAAATCACACCGGAAGTAAACATTGTATACATGCATGTGTGTAGTCAAGGGCATATATATATGTTACACGGAACAGACCAACACTTGTTTTGGAAGTGTACGTAGCGTGATCTTAGCGATCTAACTTCAGGAAAAAGACGTAAAAGGTTCGACCCTGATCTCACTGATCTCTCTCTCTCTCTCTCTCTCTCTCTCTCTCTCTCTCTCTCTCTCTCTCTCTCTCTCTCTCTCTCTCTCATCGTTTTGCAAGCTCATCCACCCTAACCTCACTCATTCTCTCAAAGCAACTAAATGGACTATTTAAAGAAACAAATCTTTCCTACAAAAATAGGTTTATTATTCAAATAACCCAACAAGAAATGAATAAAACAAAGCAAAGATTAAAATGCATAATAAATGAATTATCGAGTCAGATAACTAAACTCTAAATTAAATAAGCACTTCTGACTAAAGAAGTCTCATTATGGCTAATAGCCTGGAAATACACCAAATCTCACATACTCCCAAATCAACAACTAAACGTCATGTCAAAAAAACAAAAAAAAAAGTCTACCACATAAAGAGACTGACATTGCAAATGACTTGCATATGTCCTCTTTATCAAACCACCCAGCTATTTCCACAAGTCCACAGACATCTGTCGAAAGAATTAAATATGATAGAAAACTCCCAAAAATATATGAAATACAAAACACAATAATGGAAAGTGTAAAATGCATAGCCAAGATATGGCAAACGTAACATAACAAAATAATAATATAAAAGAGGTATGAATATTCATATTAAATTTCCCACACCAGTTCATAAGTTCATAATGATTAGAAAATCATGGTAAAAATCACAAGTTCAATTTTCTCCCATAAAAAACAGATTTGAGACTCTACCTTATCTGCCGATTTTCAAAGCCTGGAACCACTTCAAAGTTATGACTGGATAACTGCAGTTCTATCACGTTAATGAACGATCAAACTCACTTTTAGGGCAGATTTTGGCATAATCTAGATCAAAGTAACGCACGTACTCACGAATATATACATAGCGCCGGAGATCACCTGATCTCCAATATTGCTGAGCTTCTCGCGCAAAGAGCTGAAGGAAGCAAACTATGCACTGTTTCAGCAATCTGCATCGAATCTCTCGACCCAGTTCGCTCTCACTCCGAACCTTCCACGATAACATCTTAAAGCATTGAAGCTATGAAATGCATATATGTGTCCTTTAAATATATATATATATATATATATATATTATATATATATATATGTATATATATATAATGTACACACACACGCACATATATATATATATATATATACACAGGCAGTCCCCGGTTTACAACGGGGGTTCCGTTTTTACGCTGTGTCGTAAACCGAAAAATCGTCGAAAATCGTCAGAAATCATAAGAAAACCTTACTTTTAATGCTTTGGGTGCATTGAAAACGATGTAAACTGCATTTTTATTGAGTTTTTTATCAAAAAAACCTTCAAATTATGATTATTCTGCCGTTTTGGAGCCATGTTTCTTCCGTCGGATCGGCGTACGACGTGTCGTAACCCCGGAGCATGCGTTGTAAACCGAGAAATAATTTCTGATGAATATATTTGAAAGGCGTCGTAACCTTGGAATGTCGTAAGCCGGACCCGTCGTAAACTGGGGACTGCCTGTTATATATACACTCATATACATATATATACATATATATATATATATATGTATATCTATATGTATATGTGAAAACCACACATAACTAGGCTGTCTTATTTATTTTAAAACCAACGTTTCGTAATTTTGTACTGAATTACATCTTCAGGGCTGTGCACAAGAAAAGATAAAAACATAAAAACAGTTATAAGTACAGTCTTAGAATACATTTAAAATGTTACAGTAAAAATGAAATAAATAAGAATAAAAACACAACCAACCTAGAGGTGAAACAGTATGGAACTAAATGGAAAGAAGCCACCACAGTAAGGAGTTAAGCTAAATACAGTTGACCAGTGGATGTATGAGTATTTAATGATGGTACAAGTTGTTTTATAAATAACGACTCTAAGATTGTTATGTCTTGATGGTTGGCAGTATGACCGATGACGCTAAAATCTTTGTTCTCAATGTAGGTTTTACATTGTTTTGAATGGTTCCTGATGTTGGAGTGCTCTGGGTTTGAGATTCTGCTACCTGTGCGGAAACTAATTCCCCGATGTGAATCAATGCGCACCTTCAGAAGCCTACTGGTGGATCCCAAGTAAATCCCTGAAATACATTTAGGGCAAATATATTTGTAGATGACACCAGAGGACATATAAGGACACAGCTGATCCTTTACCTTAAACAAAGAGCCAATACTTAGAGGATTTTTGGGAATTAATTTGGCTGATATGGCTGGGAAATGTTCATGGATAATTTTCGTAAATCTTTTTCGAAAGGTTAAGTCACTGATATATGGAAAGGTTGCAAAGAAATTCATTTTTTGTACTGTTAGGACTTCAGATCTTTTAGAGAAATGCTTATTTAGTAACTGATTTAACTTTCTATATACTAGCCTGGAAGGAAAACAGTTACCTCTAAAGAAGTTAACTAGAAATAAAATCTCATTATGAAAGGCATTCCAGTTAGATGTGAGGACCAGTGCTCTATTAAGAAGGGTAAAAATGGAATTAATCTTAAAATTAAAATAACAGCTGCTATGAAAATTAGATCTGAGTCCTGTAAAAGTTTTCTTTCTAAAAATCGTGGTGTTAAAAGAATTATCTTGTCTATAAACTTGAACGTCCAGGAATGACAGGCAGTTGTTCTCCTCTTTTTCTATAGTAAATTTCATGTTCAGGTGTAAAGTATTCACGTAGTCGAGGAAGAGATCAGCCTCGTATTCACCCTTGAAGAGAACGAACGTATCATCGACATACCTAGAATAAAAAAGAGGATGAAATCTTAGAGGGCAATCGTCGAGCATGCGCTCCTCCAGGGAGCACATGAAGATGTTAGCGAACGTAGGGCCAAGGGGAGAACCCATGGCCATGCCATCTACTTGTTTAAATAGTTTTCCGTTAAAAACAAAGGCAGTTTCCAGCACTGCCAGTTCAAGGAGGGTCTTAAAAAGCGTGCTGTTAAAATTATTAAAAGTGGACTCAGGATCAGGGAACAACTTGTTAAGAATCAGTTCAATGGTCTCACCAACTGGAATATTCGTAAACAGAGATTCGATGTCAAGGCTGGTCATGAATAAATCAGAATCCTGTAATAAAATAGACTTTAAACTGGAAGGAATTATTGAGAGAGTAACTGTTTTTTGTTAACGGTTCAAGTATAGGAACGAGAAATTTGGCTAGTTTATAATTCGGTGTATTAAAAGAAGCTAAGATAGGCCTGAGTGGGAGACCTGGTTTATGAATTTTTGGGAGGCCATATAAAGTCCCGTAAGAAGAACCTGTGGAGTACAGTTCCTGATATGTAGTTTCAGTAATAATATTTTCCTTTCTCAAGGACCTAAGGAAACGGTTAATTTTGTCTTGTGTTTTAAAAATATTAAGGTAGTCAGGAGTGCCAATCAGTTCGAATTTGTTCCTGTCGTTTAAAATACCTAATACCTTCCATCTTGGATAAGTAATCGTGTTTATTCAGGATAACTGTTCCTTTACCTTTGTCGGATAGACATTGGAAGCAAATCTACGAAACACCGCCTGGATGAAAAGGGAGTAAGTGACATAAACCTGGCGGAACGACGACTGGTCGAGTGGGCAGCACTCTCCAGACGCTGAATATACCACCCGGGGAGGGGGGAAACCGAACAACAGTGAGCGTCTACCCCCCCTTACAGGGGGAAACGCACAGGTGACGTCACAAATCATATGACGATAACTGAGCTGCATACACGAGAGAGGAAAGAGACCGTAGTCTACACTCCAAAACCCAAGCTTTTGGACTAGACGGGGGGCCAGTGGGGTATGCCACTGTAATGGAGAGAGAAGGACCAAGGTCCTAGCTCAGCCAGCCACACGAGACTAGAACAAACAGGGAAGGAGGAAAGTGAGGATTCCTCACGCTACAGGCACTCGTAAACAAGGCAAACCTAACCTCCCAAGCCTAATGGCTGAACGGGAGATTAAGGTAGCCTAACACTGTGTAAGAGCACAGCACGTCTAGCCTAAAGAGAAAGGCTAAAAAACTATATCTAGGATAACAATACAATAAAAACATTCGAAAGAGGAGCCTGAGGATAACATATTAAATACGTTTATAAAAGCATAAACGAATTGACGAAAAGACAGGCCAATAATAAGCCGCAGCATCGGACATAAGGATACAGTGTGTATCCTAAGATGGCCGCCAGAACGCCAAAACGAATGCCAAACTTAATCTAAAAATATAAATGTCATCCTGCCTTGTAAAAAAACAGCTAACATTATGAATAAATACTTCACACCAAGGAGTACATTTTAAAACTGGAGGGGAAGAGAAACTGAAAAGAGGAACCCAAATTCTATTGTCAGAAAATGGGAGACCCACAGCCTAAATGATAGTGGATAGGCAAAAACACGATCTCGTCCCCAAGCAGCAACTCGATGCAAAGTAAAATATATTTTCTCCACACAAACTCCAAATTATATGGAGTCAACAAAAACAAGGAGAAAACACACATAATAATATAAAAAATGTTGAGATTGAAGATCAAAATGTAAGAGGCAAACATAAAGCATACGCTGCATATGACGCAGCGCTGCAAAACACTAAGACAGAAAATCATAAGATTAAAATTAAATTGCCTCTAAGACCAACAATCCAACCAGAATTAGTACTCAACTTAGATGGTGAGAAAATCTCGGTGGAAGACATGATGAGCTGCCAAAAGGAAAATATGATCACACACAAAACGAGGTGTTAACACAACCAGTGCTAAAATTGGAATGACGTGTCAGTCTCGTGATGACGCCTACTTGGCGGTCAGGTCAGTATTCTGGGTTACAAGTGTGTAACGGGCTCATCCAATTTGGGACTTTGAGAATTGAGAAGTCTATTGGACAAAGGCCTGTGGAATCGTAATAGCTCACCCCTGGTATATATCGACATCTGTTTAAGATGATCGAACTGGAGGTAGTAACTCCAGCATTCTACATAGCTTTTTTCTCTGGTATATATAGCAATCTTATACCTAGAAATGTGCTAATTGGAACCAATTTCACTGGCTGACACAGGTCGACCCAGAAATATGTTTTTTCTAATAAATAAGTTTTTGGGATTTTGTAAAATTATTATTACTGCTCACACAATATCAAAACAGATAAGAAATAAAAGCAGTAATAAATTTTTGGCATATTTTTTGTAAAATATTCACGTAAATTTACGAGAAGGAAGATTCAGTACTTTTTTTTTTTTTACTTTTACATGCTTTTTCTAATATTTCCTTGCAATTTTCTTTGTAAAATTACATTTACAACCGACATACTGTCGTAAAAGACAAAAACAAAAAACAACAGCAACCCCTTCGTATATTTACAAGCAAATTTACAAAAAGACTCATGCGAGAGAGAGAAATGCAGTACCTTCACCCTTGAAGTCACAAGCATTACTAATACTGGCCTAACTCTCACGTCTGTATAAAAGTTGCCATTAGTGAATATATAGCATATAGAAGTATTGGCACCTTTGTTTTGAATCATTATTACCATAACAGTGGTGCGTAATTCTGCTTCACACTGAAGCACAATCCGTCCACCTCCGCAAACCTGTTTTACTTCACACTGAAGCTCAATCCGTCCACTAAGGGTTAAACGCATACGTTCTAATTGCCATCTGGAAACTCTGGGCTGTGCAAGGAACCTTTTGAGGACATGCCTTATTCTGTTTTGAGTATGATGGGGAGAGACAGCATGCCGTGAAGAGTATCCTAACACAGTCCCAGCCACTAAAAGTGTCTGTTGGGCGTGAGGTGGGATTTTTGCAAATTTATTATAAAACCTTTTGACTGTAGTCTGTTGACCATTGCTCTTAGGTTTTTCAAGCACTTTTCTTGTGGGCCCCAGATCAACCAGTTGTCTAGGTAGGATACTAGTTGTACAGTATTCCTTTTTGTTTGAGCTCTCGAATGAATACCGTTGCTAATTTTGTAAAATATTCTTTAGGCACTGTTTAGCCCTACGGGCGTGACTCTGAATCTGTATGTATCTTTCCCAGTCTGGAACCTTAGGAAGGGGTGGAAGGGAACAGCTGTAGGGACATGCCAGTGTGCATCTTTCAGATCTTTAGAAACTGTCCAAGCCCCTTTTGGAATGATTCAACGTACTTAGGCAACGGTAATTATCCGAAACTTTTGGCAAACAATGTGCTTGTTCAGTGTTGATTGGTTGAGGATCACTCTTCTTTTGGAGGAATCCTTTTTGAGGACACTAGTGGCGAATATATGCATGTTTCTCTGTGGGCCCCATTAACAGGTCCTTTCTGCACTATAAATAAGGCTGTCCCCCACATGGAAACTTCCATTGTCTGTGATGTCGTCGAAGCCGACCCCCAACCTTGTAATTCCTCTTGTTATCTGCCTTCGCCTTTGATAGACATTCCAGGAGTTACTTTTCCTTTTTTCCCCCTATAAGATGATTTTTGGACCATGTGAAAAAGGGTGTCCTTACTGTTGTTGTCCCTTTGTAGGGAATTGTCCCTTCTGACCACCTGCCTGTTTTTTGAGGAAAATTTTTGGGGGTGACTAAAGGCTTATATGATATTTCATCAGAGCAAGCCTTTTTTGAGGTTGGGAAAAGGGAAATTTTGGGTTTTTTGATTCCTGAATTCCCCTTTCCCCAGAAGAGCATACACTGTACAATTCTGTTGGCGGAGTTGAGCCACAAGAGACTCCTCAAACAAGGCCTTACAGAAGGGGTTAGAATGTAATAATGAAGTTACATTGGAGAGTGATTTAATGGAGCCCTCCAGTGCTTCCATTTGTGCTTTTATGCGCCATTCTAGGAAGTCACAGAGTGCTTCCCATCGGGTTCTCATAAGACTTTTGGCCTCAGCAGCAAAAATTATCCTTGGATTTTCTGGAAGGCTTTAGGTGGCAACTTAGGAAGGTGGTAGAGGAGTCGTAGCCTGGCATAAAATTCTTACTAGGTTGTCCCCTCTAAGTCTTCTCATAGGGGTCCCAAACTGCTGCGTAGCTGTATCTAAAGGGAGCTTTTTCCTTTCAAAAGGGAGTTGCAGCATTGCCCATTCCTTGGTGGAATTTCCTGAAACTGGGATGACTGTGGCAGATGGTTTTAATTCTGCCATTGTCTTTTGTTTTTAGTCATTACAAATTCTGAAAATTTGTCTTCACATGATTAATAATTTTGAAAGGAACAGGACAGAAGGTTAGGGCTACTTGGTGAGCAACTTGTGTCTTATTCAGAATGGAAATAGAGATCCATTTTACGTTGACCTGTGCTACAAATATACCTTAGGTACTTAGTTGATTCTGGGCAGCAACGTATTTTAGCTATATTTAGACTTCGAAACACTTCGTATAACGAAAAATAACCTTGCCCCTTATAAATAAAGTATCCAGCGATACATTTACGGTAACTAGAAGTGCTCTGAACTGCATTAAACACGGCGAAGTTAACGCCGCGTAAACATTTCCAAACCAAAACGTTGATCTCTATGATCGCAATTTATAATACAAAAGCAGTATAAGAATATATACAATATTATTGGATAAAGTGAATTAAGGCATAACATTTTAAAAGATCCATATTCGTTTGTTGACGTTTGTATAATACGATATGTTAATATAGAGGAGCGTATAATGTAGGCTACGCTACCGTGTATGTAAACAATAGATCATAGTGTAGGCTAAGCTAATTCTTGTTTGTTATTCAGTTTCTCTTTGTATGGAATTATCGTAAGTCACTTTGCATGAACCTCCAGATTTAGCTGATATTAATAATTACTATACCGTGTATGTAAAGAGTATATTTTATAGTGTAGGCTAGGCTACCATGTATGTTTACAGTACAGTAACTTCCAAAAGTGAAGCTACAAATTTCAGAGGATTTCGTTCGAAATTCACTAACTGGCAACTATAACACGTAGCTAAAAACTTATTTTTTTCTGCATTGAAAGCTCTATCAAGCAAATAAAGCTAATATATGATGCACAAATATCAAGTCTATGATATTTATAAGAATCATAAGAAAAATTACGGTAATAGTAATTATTTCAAAGTATAGTAATTACTTCAAACTATAGAAACGAAAGAATTTGAGATTTTCGTTCAACACAGGATAACCAACATTACCGTTGCATATTTTGAGCAATGTGAAAACAAATAGTTAATATCATAGTGTATTATCAATTATTTTAGGGAAGATGCTTAAAACCATGCAAGTATCAATAGAATATAAAGGGAAAATCTCTGTAACATTAAACATAATCAACCATGAATGCACCTAGATTCGACAGAGAAGTTGGGTGTGGTTGGCAGTTCTGATTTTAACTTCTAGGACCCGACCATTCGGACTCTACTTCAGCTTTGGCTTTGGTTTTGGTTTCGACCCACGACACAAACGTAACATTATCTACCCAACCTATGAATCACCAGCCGTGTTCTACTAGGATGGGGGGGGCGCGCGACTTTGCCCCAATACCCTCATCGCCAGTAATATTGAATAAACAGGTAAATCAGTTCCCTCCTTCATTATGTTTGCAATAACTGACAGAAAGTAACTACTATTGAAAGGGTAAATTTTATTGCAAACAGGTTTTCTGTTACAAATACAGAACTGTTACAAATACAGAGGGCTTCTCCAAACAATAAAAGTGTTCCCAAATCATTCAAGTCTAAGATCCACCAAGGTTGACCAAAAACAACTGAAAATTCATCTATCTGACTTCCTCACTTCCTCTGCCTTGGCTTAGGCCTAGACTTCCTCACTTCCCCAGACTTGACTTTGGCGTAGACTTCCTCACTTCCCCTGACTTGACTTTGGTGTAGACTTCCTCACTTCCCCTGGCTTGCGTTACGTCTAGACTTCCTCACTTTCCCTGCCTTGGCTTAGGCCTAGACTTTGTCATTTCCCCTGACTTTGCTGAAGCCCAGACTTCCTCACTTCCCCTGACTTGACTTGGGCCTAGGCTTCCTCACTTTCTTGGCTTGACTTAGGCTTAGACTTCCTCACTTCCCTTGACTTAACTTAGGCCTAGGCTTCATTTCCCCTGACTTGATAGTGAAACCTAATTAATGGAAAATCATCTTTACAACCATCTAGATATCCAAACAACTAATAACAAGCTGGAAAATATATTTCCTTGATTATTGAAATAGGCCTAACCATGTAGGCAATGCTAAACGCGCATATAACTTGGATTTTGTTTTTATTTTTTATTTTTCTACACCAACTTGTGTCTTATTTATATTTCATTCAATCAGATGCTAAACTTCTTTGAGCTTTATCAAATAACTTTCGATGTGACGCTATAAAATAGAAAGATAATTTACAAATCACATTAGGCCAATGCTTATGCACTTGGTTTCTGCTGCCACTCAATGGTGAACACTCGATATTACACTGAGAGCCGCAGATGTTTCTACGGGGAAATTCTTTTTGGGGGGGAATTCATTTTTTTTTTCTCTTTATTTTCATTCTTTTAATAGCCCTTCGTTGGCTGAGTTGGTTGAGCTTCAGACTGTCACTCGATGGACCGGAGTTCAGTTCCCCCGGCCAGCTGATGAAGAGTTAGAGGAATTTATTTCTGGTGATAGAAATTCATTTCTCGCTATAATGCGGTTCGGATTCCACAATAAGCTGTAGGTCCCGTTGCTAAGTAACCAATTGGTTCTTAGCCACATAAAATAAGTCTAATCCTTCGGGCCAGCCCTAGGAGAGCTGTTAATCAGCTCAGTGGTCTGGTAAAACTAAGGTATACTTCTTCTTTCTTTTAATAAACAATTATTGAAGTAACATTGACCATTCGCTGGGGAAATACCTTCTGAGGTTCTACAGTTAATCACTGATAATTAATTATTATCAGATAAAGAGAATGACAATAATTGGATTAAGATATATTAACTGGCAACCCCACGAGTTTCTTAAGAAGTACGATCAATTTTGAAATTTGTAGCTTCACTTTTGGAACTTACTGTACATGGCACCAAATACCCTAGTTGAGGTTAGGCTATGTTCAAGATACGTTTTGTTATCTCTTACGTTTTTTCCAACAAACGATGTTTTTTTTTTTGGAACCTAACCCCATCGTAAGTAGGATAATACCTGTATAAGCATTTTTAGTTTGTTTTGTGCGTGTTTGAACTATCAAAATAGGCAGTTCTAAGTGTTTTTAGAAGGGTTCTAAGTATTCACTGGTTTTAGCTATTCGCAGGGGGCGTGTGGTATGCATCCCCCGCAAGTACAGGGGTTTTACTGTATACTGTATACATAATAAAAACAGATTAGAAGAATGATGAATTACTGGGCAGGTAATAATGAGGGCCTACTAAATGAATGAAATCCTACACAGGAGAAATATTCTACGCTGATGATGTCTTAATAACAGGAGACATTGCAGAGGGTAGAAGGGGATGGCATAAGGCCACTGCACATGGGATAGGCCCGAGTGGTTCCACAGCCTGGGCCGATCTGCAAGATATACAAGACGGTTAATTGCATGAATAATCAAGATGCTTAAAGGGAACTGAGGGACTGCACAATGGTGCCAAATAATTCAGTTCAACACTAAATGCGTAACTACGTTAACTGATGCTCCAACACAAATTACTGAAGGTGATCGCACAATGGAAATAAAAAATAAATCAGACAAAGAAATAACAGGAGCTTGACTGACTAAGAAACCATATTCCCGGTACTTTACCTTCGTCAAGATGACAATGTCCTCATTCAGTAGGGTGCTGACGCTGGAGGAGGGAATTAAGGGATGCCAGACAAAAGTATACTGGTTCAAACTTCTGGGTCAAACACGTGGAGGGTACAAAGGACAGGCAAAGGACATCTATCCTTGATGGAGTTCTGAGTGCTTCTCTCTCTCGACTGCTGTTGCATCGTCTATTTCTAACCTAAGGAGATTATGCCTGGGCATCCAGGTAGATGGCGCAAAGGGTCAAACTTCGCCTCATTTTCTATAATGAGCACATGGCATCCAATCAGACGTCGTGGAGAGGTTACCATGGCCCGGGCAGTGCGGCACCAATTTTCTCTTTTTAGGCTCCTCCCTTGCCCGTTGTCTGATGCCGTCGAGGAAGGCATCTTTGAAGGTCACCTAGAAACAAGGCCTTAGGCAGTCATTTTGAACAGAAAGAAGGATTAAAGGCATAACCAGTTTGTAAATGAATGAGAGAGTTGATGAAGGGGTGAATGAAAACCCACAATTCTAATAAGACAATTGAAGTAGATTTTATTTCTTTCTCTGTTACATTACGGATGTAAAAACTGGTGAGGTTGTTTGGAAAGAAGTTTCATCTGTTTCACCTCCCAAACCAAGTTAGCATTCACACCCTTTATCGGGTGAGAATGATTACCAGCAATCAAACTCACTTAAAAGACTTTACTTCTCTCTCACTTCCCTTTGGTGTCCTATATTTTACTTAACTTCTGTGTAGCAATTAATTTCAAGAGGCAAAAACATCACTGTGACATTTATGTTAATGCGCAATAAATACTTGCTGCTAGAATGACATATTCTATCATTAAATTCCTATTGTGTTAAGACAGCTTATGATGAATGTTAATCAGAGTATTTTCACAATGTAATGGTATAGATAAAACAATGAATTAATACTAGGTAAATTCTAGAGATATTTCCTAGAGATACTTCATGCACTCTTAATAACAATAATCCAATTATGAATTTTGAATACATGTAGTTAGTCTGCCTCAAAGAGCCATTACAATAAGGTAAACGTGGGCTTGGTTAGGAGTTTTCACGATACCTGAATAACGGTTCAGTGCCATTCTGACACCATAAACACGAGGTTGCGAGTCTGAGACTTGTTTCATTACAGAGATTCACAAGAAAATAGATGACAAGTTCAGAGTAATCAATGATTGTTAACCCTTAAACGCCGACTGGACGTATCATAAGTCGACTAAAATTGTCTGTCAGGTGATGAGTGGACATACTGTACGTCGACTACAAAAAATTTAAATCTTCGGTCAACTTTGACTCGACCGAAATGGTCGAAAAACGCAATTGTAAGCTAAAACTCTTACATTCTAGTAATATTCAATCATTTACCGTCTTTTTGCAACAAATTGGAAGTCTCTAGCACAATATTTTGATTTATGGTGAATTTCTAAAAAAAACTTTTTCCTTACATCCGCACAGTAACTAGGCCGAAAATTTCAGAAATTCTTTCGTCATTTTGTCGTAATTTTTGCACCATTTTATATTAGCCGTTACATAAAGTTTTATATATGAAAATGTGCGCAATTTCATGTAAAATACAACAAAAAACAACCCATGGTTGTAGCTTTTATCAGTTTTGAAATATTTTCATATAAATCACGATAAGTGCCAAAATTTCAACCTTTGGTCAACTTTGACTCAACCGAAATGGTCGAAAAACGCAATTGTAAGCTAAAACTCTTACATTCTAGTAATATTCAATAATTTACCTTCATTTTGCAACAAACAGGAAGTCTCTAGCACAATATTTCGATTTATGGTGAATTTTTGAAAAAAAACTTTTCCTTACGTCCGCGCGTGGTAACTCGGCTGAACATCTCAGAAATTCTTTCGTCACTTTGTCATAATGTTTGCACCGTTTTATATTAGTCGTTACATAAAGTTTTATATATGAAAATGTGCGCAATTTCATGTAGAATACAACAAAAAATAACTCATGGTTGTAGCTTTTATCAGTTTTGAAATATTTTCATATAAATCACAATAAGTGGCAAAATTTCAACCTTTGGTCAACTTTGACTCGACCGAAATGGTGGAAAAACACAATTGTAAGCTAAAATTCTTACATTCTAGTAATATTCAATCATTTACTTTCATTTTGCAACAAATTAGAAGTCTCTAGCACAATATTTCAATTTATGATGAATTTTTGAAAAAAGGTTTTTCCTTACATCCAAGAGCGGTAACTTGGCCAACATCTCAGAAATTCTTTCGTCACTTTGTCGTAATGTTTGCACCGTTTTATATTAGTCATTACATAAAGTTTTTTATATGAAAATGTGCGCAATTTCATGTAGAATACAAAAAAAAAATAACTCATGGTTGTAGCTTTTATCAGTTTTGAAATATTTTCATATAAATCACGATAAATAGAAAAAATTCGACCTTTGGTCAACTTTAACTCAACCGAAATGGTCGAAAACTGCAGTTGTTAGCTAAAACACTTCAGTCTAGTAATATTCAATCAATTACCTTCATTTTGCAACAAACAGGAAGTCTCTAGCACAATATTTCGATTTATGGTGAATTTTTGAAAAAAATGTTTTTTTTTTACGTCCGTGCGTTACGAATTCATGCATCATTTTGTGATAATATTTTCTCTGTGTTGCTTTGATTGTTTTACAATTTGTTATATACCAAAATCATCGCAATTTAGTGTACAATACAAAGAAAAAAAAATAACATTAACTTTAACCGTTTTGCTCACAGCGCGATTTGTATACAATTATATATGAAATTTTTTTTGCGCTGTCATGTATTTCAATATTTATATATGATAATGATATTTTTTTTCATTTCTGATGGTTGCATACTAAACTTGAGGCAATGACAAAAAAAGGAGCCAAAAATGAATTCTTAATCTTAAAAACTAAGTGTCCTGTGATTTTTGAAAAAAATTTTTTCTGCTTCGGCGCTAACTCCTGAACGCCGCTGGCATACGACAGACACTTTTGTAAATAGAGGCTCGGCGTTTAAGGGTTAATAAAAGATGATGATTAAATATTCTGAAATTATTTTCCCTTAGCTTATGGAAAATGGCTAGGGTCATTCTTTAGCCTAAGAAGGCTGCAAAGGTAGCCAGAGGGTGCGACTCCTCCGGCAGGATCATTTGCCCACATCTACGATAATGGCACTGTGCCAAGTTGGCACTCGTGGTAATACCTAATGGCTATGGCATATCTTATATTAAATGTATCATGCTGTGATAGACATGAAAGGGAAGTCATAGGACTTATAAAATTGGAATATCTGTCAATGGCACTCTGCATTGGCAGAGGGAATTAAAGTAAGGTATACAATAAATGGGAGTAACAGTCAGAATAAGGAAGAGGAAACGTTAAAGGAAAAGAATAAATTACAGAGTTATAAGGACAATAAATAGGTGAAGGACCCTGACATCCTCTTCTGGATAGAGGTGCCAAAGTCTTCGTAAGATAAAGGGATGGCACTGTGCCAGTTTGGCACAGGTGCCAGGAGAGCTCGGTGACTCTCTTTAAGTTACTTGGAATTACCCACGGCCACGGTGTTTCCTTTCGTGGACCTCCCTTGGGGGACAGTGTGTCTTGGCCGGGGAATCGATGGAAACTAAGCCCGAGGAGGGTATTTGAGTGCCACCTCTGTCGGCTTCTTTGACAGCTGACGCAGGGGCCTTCTTTACAAGCTCTACCATGATCCGTCACAGTTCCTTTAGTTCATCGGCCATTTGAGACATGGCAGAATCCTTACTGTTGTGTCTGCGCGGACTGAGACAGAGAGAAGTGGTCATGGGGGTGTGAGAGGCTTTAAGGTAAGAATGACCATCTCAGGCATGGGTTGTGAGGCCACACCTTTGGGTGAACTTCCGCTGTGGTCGGAAGGATCCATCTCTCTCACCAGCACTGGTAGTGGAGCCAAGCTGGGAGAAGAGAGGGGACCTGGACTGGGATCTCTGGAATGGAGATCAGGAGCATGCTCTGGCACTGGCACTAAGGCAGGGTCAGGCACTAATATTTTATTTGGAATTCACTCGTCGTTCGGGACAGGCGGAGCTTGGCATTGCTCAGTGCACCCAAGTGGCATTGACAGAGATTGTGAAATGAGGTTGGGATCTCCTGGAGGGGGATCTGTTTGGGGCCCTGGCACTGGCCCAGGGCCAGGCACCAGAATCGGATCTGGAATCAGTCTTGATGGAGGGAGCCACTGCGCATCATTCTCAGGTGGCACTGGCAGTGGAATGAATGCAGGCATTTGAGGCTTACTCGTGCCTAATGAATGATTTGGGGGGAATTGGACCCCGGGATTGCTGTAACTTAGATGGGGACTGGAAGTCCTGTCCCAGGTGGTGGTCATAACCTTTAGGAATGTATCTGGCTACTGCGAGGTCACGGATTTCAGATCTATGAGATCTCGTGATCCTCAGCTTGACAGTAGGAAGTATCATCGTAAAGTGATTGATACCTTCAATCATGATGAGTTTATGTCTGTTGATGGTAGCTCCACGAGGAACCTTGTCTTCCCTTATGAGGGACATTTGTATGCCAGAGTCATCAAATGCCTTGACCTGGCATCCACCTTGGGGAGGTGCCACATATATCAGACCCTTTGCTGGAGGACCTAAGGATGTTGGTCGGTGACTGCCAAGGCAAGGGCAGGTGTACGTGACTTATTATTACTAGGGCATTTTGCTCATTGGGTGGAGTGCCTATAGATTTTGTAAACGGGGCAATAAGCCCGGCTATAATCTACATCTGGCACTGTCCCTCACGACCCAGGCATGGCTTGTTGGGGTGTTGTCCCATTTGAGGATGTAGAGGGGTCTTCTGGCTGATTCTCAGCCTTCAAGCAGCACTTTTAAGTGGGTGCCCTGTTCTCTTACAATACCACACACAGGTTTCTTATCGGGTTGCCCATTCTTGGGAGGTTGCTGGGAGCTGGTTGAGGCAGGTGAGGAGGGATACAATTTTTGTCCATGGGAACTAAGATGGGGATGATGCCTATCCCAAATGTCAGCCCAACAACAGCACTCGACCACTGTCTTAGGCACCTTATCTCATAGATGAGTGGCGAGAGCTGGTGGGACATAAAATAAGAAGTCCTTGAGCTGGAAGAGTTCGAGGACATCCTCCACACTAGTGGCTTTGAGAGATTCTAGCCATTGTTTTAGGGCCTGGGTCATTTTAAAGATCCACTCGGACCAGGTTTAGCTGGATTCCTTGGCCATATTTCTCCACCTTTTCCTCCAATGGTCGGGAGTTATTTCAAAAGCTTTTATAATGGCTTGGTGGACAAGGGCAAGATTTCATTAATCCTCAGGGGGGAGAGCTTTGAATGCAATGGCACCCTTCCCTTCGTGGTGCTTTCCCAGGATCTGACACTTCTTCGGTGGAGGGCTGATAGGTCGTCAGAACCTTTTCAATATGGTCGAGCCAGACTTCAGGCTCAGCTTCGTCCCATTTTCTGATGAGGGAGCCTACACTGCTGAGGGTTGAGTGAGGAGAGGGTGTTGGTGTGTTGCACATGCCATGAGCTGCCATTGCAATCTGATGAGCTTTCTTTCTCCCTCTCCTACCTTTCTTTCTCCTTCTCCTGTTTTTCTGCCTCTTCTAGTTTCTCCCGGGCTAGTCTTTCTTTCTCCTTCTCCTGTCTTTCTGCCTCTTCTTGTTTCTCCCGGGCTATTCTTTCTTACTCCTTATCCTGCCTTTCTGCCTCTTCTCGTTTCTCCTGGGCTATTCTTTCTTTCTCCTCCTCCTGCCTCCTCTCTGCCTCTCTGCCTCTCTTTCTGCCTTGGCATCATCTACTCTCTCTTAGACCCAATCCCTCAAGGCTTGTCCTGACAGTCCCATGTCCTTTCCAGCAGACATGTAGAACTTGAAGTCCTCATTTTGCTGGGCTCTGGATGTCATAGACATCTTGAGATTACACTTACATGGGCGTAACCCTTTAAAAATCAGTATGTCTGGAAAGACTCAGGGCTGTTCGAGTGAACAGGTTCAATATGTCTGAAGAGACGCAATATTGTTTGAAATGAACAAATTCAGGGTGTCTGAATAGACTCGGGGTGTCTCGAATGACTCAAGTTTGTTCGTGGTGAACCGGTTTCAATATGTCTAAAAGACTCAGGGCTGTTTGAGTGAACAGGTCCAATATGTCTGAAGAGAGTCAATATTGTTCGAAATGAACAGATTCAGGGTGTCTGAATAGACTCAAGTTGTCTGAAAAGACTCAGCTGTCTGGAAAGACTTAAATTTCAGGGTGTCAGAAAAGACTCTGTCATTCGTATTGAACAAAAATCAATGTCTGAATAAGACAAATTTCAGGATGTCTGAAAAGACTCAGTTGTTCGAAATGAATGAAAATTAATATATCTGAATAAGACAAATTTCAGGGTGTCTGAAAAGACTCAGTTATTAGAAATGAACTTAAATCAATATGTCTGAATAAGACTCAGAGTTCAGGGTGTCTGAAAGACTCAGTTGTTCGAAATGAACGAAAATTAGTATGTGTGAATAAGACAAATTTCAGGGTGTCTGAAAAGACTCAGTGGTTCTAAATGAACGATATGTCTGAATAAGGCTCAAATTTCAGGGTGTCTGAAAGATTCAATTGTTCGAAATAAACGAAAATTACCCCAAGCTAACGTAGGCCTTTATGTATATTTTATTTGCGGAAAGACGCTGCAGAATTAATGAAAGGCCAACGGTGTTATACACATATAGTATACATCGATCCTATCAAAATGTTAAAATCTCCAGCACACTAGGGTAAGACAAACTGTTTAATCTTAACGTGCATGGGGCAGACCAGACTGCCGGGAGTTTATGCGTGGGGAAGGAAGAAATTGTTATTCTCCGTTGTCAAAACAAATCTTAGCTTTCACATGTACTAATGGTTACATCTGCCTCTTGTCTCGTGACATCTGCTGTCAGTGAATGAGTCAGGCGGGACGGGGCTACTCTTGACCGCTTGTCTGGGTTACCTTTTTTTTTCCCCACGCTCTGATATATTCGTCAATAAATTTACAGGAATTCTACGGGCTCGCCGAGGAATATCTGACTCAATTAAAGAATTAAAATTTTTACTCTCAAAAATGCGGCAAGGTACACGGACATATGGATAAAAATTAGCGAGTGTAAGAAAGGGATAAATATATATTAGTGCTGTGCATGCATTGTTTATAATAATGGGATTCTGAGTGGAACTCAAAATTAAAGATGGCGGATGGCTAGGGATGGGTCCACGTGGTCTGGAATTGAAGATTCTAGGTCGGAATTATTATTCTCTCATCTTGAGAGCGGAAATTTAGATTCATAAATACTTACTACATTTCCCTATCGATCTAGCAAGAGAGAGAGAGAGAGGATAAATCCAGTGATGTGAAAATAGCTGGAGTCAAAGCCTTGGTGGTTGCCTACAGTGTGCCTATCTGGGAATTTGGGACTTTAAATTGTCCTTATCACGTGGACGAAGGAATAGGGGCTCTATTCCTTTTTATTAACTCTCTGACCGAGTTGCTCCCTACCTTCCTATTCTTAAAACATGCAGCTAACATGTGAGAGCACAAAAATTTCATGGAATGGTTAATAAGCTCTCTCTTCTCATGAACTAAATTGGCATGCACATGGCTATCAATTGCCTAACACTGATTGCAGTCACTTTTTGCACCTAGCATAAACCTAAAAAAAATATTTTGACACATACTTATGCTGTGGAACTGGCTCTTCTCTTGCTTAAAATGGAGGGGGTATGATATCAGGGTCATCTCTAATTATGCAGACCAGCTAGCGTTGCTATTCCGCTGAGATTGCGACGCATTTGCATACTCGGCAAGGTCGACAGCTGCTATGAATATACCTTACCTGATTCTGGGTGGCAACGCATAATCGCAGGGTGTTCGTTACATTATCAAAGAATCTACTGTATTTCATTAAAACATCTGGCCAAATAGACTGATGAGGGCAACTCCGCAGACAAATAAATCAAGTGAAATACTTTGACTTAGGACCTTCTTCATGTGAGGGAAGATTACGTAAACTTGAGGTTTCTCTTAATTATATTTACATAATGAACACAGATCAGAAGAATGACGTATTACTGGGCAGGTAATAATAAGGGCTTGCTAAATGAATGAAATCCTACACAGGAGAAATACTCTATGCTGATGATGTCTTCATAACAGGAAACATTGCAGAGGGTAGAAGGGGATGGCATAAAGCCACTGCACATGGGATAGAGCCGAGTGGTTCCACAGCCTGGACCAATCTGCAAGATATTCAAGATGGTTACTTGCATGAATAATAGACACTCAGAGGGAACTGAGGAACTGCACATTGGTGCCAAATAACTCAGTTCAACACTAAATGCATAATTACATTAAGACTTGATGCTCCAGCACAAATTACTGAAGGTGATTGCACAGTGGAAATAGAAAATAAATCAGACAGAGAAATAACAGGAGCATGACTGACTGACTAAGAAGCCTTATTCCTGGTACATTACCTTTGTCAAGATGACAATGTCCTCATTCAGTAGGGTGCCGATGCTGGAGGAGGGAATTAAGGGATGCCACAGCAAAAGTATGCTGATTCGAACCTCTGGGTCAAACACATGGAGGGTACAAGGGACAGGCAAAGGTAAGGACATCTGTCCTTGGTGGAGATCTGAGCGCTTCTCTCTCTCGACTGCTCTTGCATGGTCTATTTCTAACCTAAGGGGATTACGCCTGGGCATCCAGGCAGGTGGTGCAAAGGGTCAAACTTCGCCTTGTTTTCTATAGCGAGCACTTGGCATCCAGTCAGACGTCGTGGAGAGGTTACCATGGCCCGGGCAGTGCGTTGCCAACTTTTCTCTTTTTTGGCTCCTCCCTTACCCGTTGTCAGCCGTCGAGGAAGGCATCTTTGAAGGCCACCTAGAAACAAGGCCTTAGACAGTCATTTTGAACAGAGAGAAGGATTAAAGGCTTAACCAGTTTGGGAATGAAGGAGAGAGTTGAGAAAGGGCGAGTGAAAACCCATGGTTCTAGTAATTAAGACAATTGAAATGAATTTTATTTCTTTCTCTGTTACATTACGGGTGTAAAAACGGGTGAGGTTGCTTGGAAAGAAGTTTCATTCGTCGCACCTGGTAAAGGTTGATTTGCCCATTCCTTTGTGGAAATTTCCCAAAATTGGGATGACCATGGCAGATGGTTTTAATTCTGCCATTGCCTCTTGTTTTTAGTCACTACAAATTCTGAAAATCTGTCTTCACATGATTAACATTTTTGAAAGTGTAGGGATCGATGGCTGGGGCTGCTTGGTGAGCAACTTGGGTCATATTCAAAATGGAAGTAGAGATCCATTTTTCATTGACCTGGTAAAAGGTGATTTCTGTAGCTTTTAATGATATAGAAAACCATTTCTGTTAGTGGTTTCTGCATGTCTGGTGAAGATGGTATCAGGTGCCATTCTGTATTAGGGAGTGCTACCATTTTTAACTTCTACATGTACAACTTTGATCATAGTTTTTTCTTATTAATTACATACTTGCCATCGGGAGAGAAAATGCACATTGAGGTGTCTCGCCAAGGATTATCAGTATCATCAGGGGTGAGTGTTGGAGCCCCTATCATATTTTGATCTGACGGTCTGTATTCCAAACTGACCCTTTTGTTGTTTCCAGTTGGAATTGTAACATTAGACCTTGTTTGGGCAGCATTTGTATCCACATTCATTTTTCAGGTACAGGATGTAGTACTTTTACACTTTTGGGTGTACATGACTGACTGACTTTCCTTTTCGGAATCATGCTTCATGTCCCTTATGTATTGCCGTTCTGTGGCAAAGGCATCTTTCAATTTCCTTATGGAGTTGATCAAATGCCACAAACTGTGTATCCCTTTTGGGGGAGCTTGTGCAGTCTAACTGACTTCAGCAACTGAACTGTAACTGCCTGTTAATCAAGGGACAGAAGTCCTGGGTAAGTTACTATACCCCTCTGAAAATGTAGTCATTTCAGTCAGAGTTAGGTGGATCCTAGTATCCCTTTTGGGAGAAAGATCCTATTCAGCAACGATAGCTGCATGGGAAATAGAATTCCTTCTGGAAGTTTCTCCCATGGCTAGCTAAAACTTATGTCCATGAGCCCTCTGGGTTCAGCAGGGCCATTTCAATAGCATCATTCATATTCTGTAGTAAGAATGTCAAGCCCATGTAAAGATTCCTCTACTTCCTCCGCCGGTTTAACCTGGGAGGCATTGGGAACTGATGTTATTGGGTTTTGGCCCAAACATTGATGTTGTTCTGAGAAAGGGTTAAATATCTGCTGCCGGAGTGATATAATCTCCCCTTCTCACCCCTACTGAACCCTAAGACCCATTGAGACAGCTTAAAATGAGCTATTTCGTCCTTAAAACTTGCTACCAGGAGCATCCTACAAATCTCGCCCACACCTGGCAACCAAGCAAATTTTCTTTGTTTTTTTTACAAGGACTATGCTCATGGCAGGTTGAACCGAGCAATTCGCTACGGAACACTTGAACTGAGGATCCTGCCTAATGGCAGCCCTGTAGTGATATAAAGCAAGGTGCTAGTTAGTATTACTTGTTTTTAAGTGAGGGACACTTCTGTAGTTTCTCATATAGTTTCCATATTACAGGTTAACTTTATTACAAATGTGCAGTTGTAATACATTTAATTAACCCTTAAACGCTGAGCCTCTATTTACAAAAACGTCTCCCGTATGCCAGCAGCGTTCAAGAGTTAGCACCGAAGCGGAAAAAAAGTTTTTTTTTTAAAAATCACAGCACGCTTAGTTTTTAAGATTAAGAGTTCATTTTTGGCTCCTTTTTTTTGTCATTGCCTGAAGTTTAGTATGCAACCATCAGAAATGAAAAAAATATCATCATATATAAATATTGAAATATATGACAGCGCAAAAAATATTTTTCATATATAATTTTATACAAATCGGGCTGTGAGCAAAACCGTTAAAGTTAACGGGTTATTTTGTTTTTCTTTGTATTGTACACTAAATAGCGATGATTTTGGTATATAACAAATTGTAAAACGATCAAAGCAACACAGAGAAAATATTATCACAAAATGATGCATGAATTTGTAATGCACGGATGTAAAAAAATTTTTTTCAAAAATTCACCATAAATCGAAATATTGTGCTAGAGACTTCCCGTTTGTTGAAAAATGAAGCTAATTGATTGAATATTACTAGACTGTAAGTGTTTTAGCTTACAATTGCAGTTTTCGACCATTTCGGTTGAGTTAAAGTTGACCGAAAGTCGAATTTTTTCTATTTATCGTGATTTATATGAAAATATTTCAAAACTGATAAAAGCTATTTTATTTTCTGTTGTAATTTACATGAAATTGCATTTTTTATATATAAAACTTTATGTAACGACTAATATAAAATGGTGCAAATATTACGACAACGTGATGAAAGAATTTCTGAGATGTTCGGCCGAGTTACCACAAGCAGACGTAAGGAAAATGTTTTTTCAAAAAATTCACCATAAATCGAAATATTGTGCTAGAGACTTCCAATTTATTGCAAAATGAAGGTAAATGATTGAATATTACTAGAATGTAATAGTTTTAGCTTACAATTGCGTTTTTTACCATTTCGTCGAGTTAAAGTTGACCGAAGGTTGAAATTTTGGCAGTTATCGTGATTTATATGAAAATATTTCAAAACTGATAAAAGCTACAACCATGAGCTATTTTATGTTGTATTCTACATGAAATTGCACACATTTTCATATATAAAAGTTTATGTAACGACTAATGTAAACGATGCAAACATTACGACAACGTGATTTAAAGAATTTCTGAGATGTTCGCCGAGTTACATATTTAGATGTAAGGAAAAAAGTTTTTTTTTTTTTTTTCAGAAATTCACCATAAATCGAAATATTGTGCTAGAGACTTCCAGTTTGTTGCAAAATGAAGGTACATGATTGAATATTACTAGAATTTAAGAGTTTTAGCTTATTATTGTGTTTTTTGACCATTTCGCTCAAGTTAAAGTTGAACGAAGGTTGAAATTTTGGCAGTTATCGTGATTTATATGGAAAATATTTCAAAACTGATAAAAGCTACAACCATGAGTTATTTTCTGTTGTATTCTACATGAAATTGCGCACATTTCCATATATAAAACTTTAAGTAACGACTAATATAAAACGGTGCAAACATTACAACAACGTGACGAAAGAATTTCTGGCGCGGACGTATGGAAAAAGTTTTTCAAAATTCACCATAAATCGAAATATTGTGCTAGAGACTTCCAATTTGTTGCAAAATGAAGGTAAATGATTGAATATTACTGGAATGTATGAGTTTTAGCTTACAATTGCGTTTTTTTACCATTTCGGTCGAGTCAAAGTTGACCGAAGGTTGAAATGTTGGCAGTTATCGTGATTTATATGAAAATATTTCCAAACTGATAAAAGCTACAACCATGAGTTGTATTTTGCTGTATTTTACATGAAATTGCGCATATTTTCATATATAAAACTTTATGTAACGGCTAATATAAAACAGTGCAAAAATTACAACAAAATAACGAAAGAATTTCTGAAATTTTCGGCCGAGTTACCGCGGGGGCGTAAGGAAAATGTTTTTTTCAAAAATTCACCATAAATCGAAATATTGTGCTAGAGACCTCCAATTTGTTGCAAAATGAAGGTAAATGATTGAATATTACTAGAATGTAAGAGTTTTAGCTTACAATTGCGTTTTTCGACCATTCGGTCGAGTCAAAGTTGACCGAAGGTTGAAATTTTTTGTAGTTGATGTACGGTACGTCCACTTGACACCCAACAGACAATTTTAGTCGACGTATGATACGTCCAGTAGGCGTTAAAGGGTTAAATATCTATGTTAACTCAAACCCTCTGAGGTTTAGGTTAGTTTTCATACCAGTACAGTATATGGCTGTATTACTTATACACTGTTAGTCCTTTTGTAATGGCTAAGTGAAATTTTTCATTCTAATTGTCATGCCACATAGACTAACTGCTATGAACTAATTTGTTTAACTAACCCAAGCTACTGTTTTATATAGCTTAGGTTAATGCTTCTAGTATAATCTACGTTAAGCTAAGAATAGAGGATTTCCTATAAGGGTCTTGCTTAACCTATTCTAGGTTACTGTCTATTTTAAGCTTATTTAAAACTTAAGGATATAAATTATGCAGAAAATAATCTTATAGTCTGGTTTTCTGTTTTATGTGGCCGAGACTACCCCTTTATCCAATATTCGGCCATCACTGTTTTAGGTTAACAGTAGGATATTCTCTAAAAAGGGGTTTCTACTTAATCTGTTTAGGCTACTACCTGTTCTAGGTTTATGTCACCTTTAAGGATATAGGCTACATAAGACCCAACTGGTATTTATCCTTACAGACATGCTACCGAGTCGTAAAAAACTAGGTTATTTTATTAAGCCTAGGATACGGTTTATATAAAATCCTTGGCTTATTTGTTCTTTCTTAACTCAGTATAGGATATTGCCTAATCCAGTTATTATAGATCACTTTCAAGTGTATAGACTAGGCTATATAAAAACAGAAATTTTATATAAGTAACTTACCAAGTAATTACATAGCTATTAGTTCACTTTACATGGCAGCTTGAATTCAGAATCTTGCGGGTAACACTTCACACGTCTTTGTAGGTGACCAGTTCCACCCACTAGTGGGAATATTAGGAACGATGTAGCAGATAACATCAAATTCCTCAATCTGTTCTTGCTTTGCTCGGGTGAACACCGAGTAGGGTAAACGCTTGGGACGTGAGACACTGTGAAATGCATTCGAATGCGCCCCCATTAGTGTCAGTGGGACATGCTTATTTCTGATTAAACAGAGGTTCGTTAAGATTTAGCCATGCTCGGTGCTAACTTACCGGCCATGACGCTCTCGAAACTTTTACTTAAAACACTTTAGAAGTGGATGAGTGATGCCATAGCGAGTCACTTGTGTAAACAAACTGCCCATTTCCTGTGTTAAATTTGCAAAATATTTGTACCCATAGACGTTGACACCGTTTCCTTGACATAAGTGGTAAACGCTGGTGCCTATGGGGCTTGGACGGGGAACTCTAGTGGATTTTTGGGACGCCAGAGCGCTAGATAATATTTAAATAACTAGGTACCTAACACCAGAATAAGGTTATAAATTGAGTAAATGTATTACGTGTTCATTATAATAAATTTGAAAATATTTGTTGTTGGAGCAAACCAAATTCCTGAGACAAATTTCAACGCTTTTTGCTGTGAACATTACAATGTAGCTATTTTTTGTGTTTTCCTATCTTTTTTTTTTATTTATTTATATTATATTATATATATATATATATATATATATATATATATATATATATATATATATATATATATATATATATATATATATATATATATATATATAATCATACACAGTGTAAGTTTTGTCAGATATATGGTGTTTTAAGTAATAATTTTCGATTTAAAACCTTTATTTCAGTCCTGTATTTTAATGTCATGGCATCTTGACTCTTGTACCAGATCTAGATAAAGTGTCATACTCAACTTTCTTGCATTTTTTGCCAAAGTGGTGACACTCATATTTACACATTACATGTCTCAGAAGTGTACATAGTAGTATGGACTTAAATAAATGAAAAGTCCTAACAACAAAATACTTCACTTCTATCATTAACAGTTCACTCATGCAACGTCCGCTCTCAGATGTTTGTGGCAGCCAGATGTACAATAAGGCTGGAAAATTGTTCCCGCCACAGTTTCATTTATTTGAAGGAGTAAATTACTGTAAACATACATTCTTGCCTATTTTGACTGAATTAAGAACAAAATGTGCATAATTACAATCGAATAAGCACTGTGGAGCTTCAGTTGTGATGTCAGTAAGGATAAAACCATGGATTAAAGGTAAAAATGCATTTCGGTTCAACCACATGACAGACGAGAATTCCATGTCTCATATTTTCACTAGTATAGGCAACAAAGTGTTTTATCGTGCTAATTACAACTAAAATCTTGAGTAATATCTATAAACATTACATATATAAGCAATTAGTGTTCAGTACACCGTTAAATGGGCAGTACACTGTTAAGTGAGCGCTGGGAATGAAGTGACCAATCACCATTCATTTTGTTTCAGTATTTGGGGGGACTGTGAGAACTATTTTTTCTAATTCTCTTTGAACGGAGCCTGCACTCCCAAAACTACGACTCAGTGATTGTAAGTTCACGCTTCACAATTAATTTGATCTGGGAAATACATTTTCAAGTCGAGAACCAAAACTCCATAAGGTCTTACCTGCATATAAGGGCTTGCCATGAAGTAGGAGGTACATAGGCTTTCGGTGAAAATGTTTCTTGTCGAAGAATAGCCGGACATCTCAGTGATTGCAAAAGTCCCGGAAATCCTTGTTAACAGAATAGTTCATTCAGTAGGATCATTAGATTTTCAGTTGAAATTTGATTCAATTCTTGAGGATGAGGGAAGGATCCCCTGTAGCCACTTGAGCTGGCTTTTACTTGAAGACCTTGAGGTTCACATCTGACCTCCATTTGTCTCTAGCTTGGTGAATTGCTTGATGAGAAGTTAAAGACAAGGAGGCGACGCTTCCTTTTTGGTACGAGAAAGCTTCAACGAATGCGTCGTGATGTCCTTTATATTAAATTTCTGGATCGGGGTCCCGTGTCACCCGGTGAAAAAGTCCATTCAGCACTTATTTTTAGGTAATTCCGTTGCTAGATACCAGAGAAAAGCTAAATGTAAAGCTGGGGTTACTACCCCCAGAGCGAGCTCCAAGAAATGGAGTTGTGTATGGTAAAGGGTGAGATTGTCACAATCACGGGACCCTGCCCTATAAAGATTCCCAATGTCAAAAGTCCCAACGAGAGAGGTGCTGATACAAGCCCATGCACTACTCGCGGACTGTACACAAGGCAATACTAGCCGCATTCCATTTTAGCACGCGATTTCGTTCACACGTAATTTCGTTGTGCTCCTTATTTTGTGCGTTTGTTGCGCTATTATGGCATCCTCACAAGGTTCTTCTTCAAATCTTGAGTACCAGTGTTTTGTTTTTTAGGCGGTTGAGGCTCCTTATTTTCCTTTAGTTTAATAATTAAAGGAATTTATAACGCCTGTCTCGATCTCCTCTCTCGGCGTCTCTTGACCTCTCTTGGTCTTGGGTCGGCATGTTTGTTTTGTGTAATTTATTTGTAATTTTTCTTGTTTGGGATATATTCCCAATTTGTGATTCCTATTTAAGTGGGTTTGATTATTTTTATGTTTGTTCTGTGCCCATTTACTACGAGAAGTGTAGTTTGGCGTTTAGGCTACGAGCTTCCCCCTCGGGCCTATTCGCTTATTGTCATGGCTTTATTATGCCTTAATTTTGTCCATCACTTCTCTTAACTTCTAGGAATCTTATTTTCATTAGTATTGTTAGGGTTTTTTGCTTTGTTTTTGCAATTTAGTAAATTTTTTGAATTTTGTGTTCCCTTGCTGGTCAAGTGTGGTCCTGCTGTTTAGGCTACGTGGTTCCCCCTCGGGCCTATTCGCTTATTATTATGGCTTTATTTTGCCTTATTTTAGACTCTCACTTCTCTAAGCTTATGGGAACATGATTTTCATTGGTACATTTAAGATTATTCTCTTTACATTTGACCTTGTGCTCGGATGCTTTTGAATTTTGTTGATTATTTTGGATACTTTCATATACCTGGAGGTCGGCCATTTCCCTTCACGTTCATGTCGTGTTGGGACTGCCTATCCTCCTACATGTACCTTTTAGTAATCTTCTGTTATATTATTTATTTATTATATATTTATTTTGGGTTGGTTAGTTAGCCTTTATCCCTCTCCTAGGCTTCCTTCCTTTGCATCGCCTCAGTTAGGTTAGCCTAGGGTTAGGCTATAGCCTTTTTTCCCTTCGGGGAAAAAACGTTGGGGGGGCGATCTCGATCTGTATGTATGAGTTTCATGTCTGCGATCTCGATCTGTACGTATGAGTTTTATGTCTGGTGCTTCCCTTTGTTTGGTTTTGACTTGGGTATATAGCCTACGTCCACCCTCTCCCTGTTTCGGCTTTTCACTTAGGCTAATGTTCCTGATAGGTTAAGCTGGAATACCGAGGGTTTACCTGCGTAGCCTATCCTAGTTCAATCCTTCTTTGGGTTGCTTACCAACTATAATTTATTGTATTGAGAAACCCCTTCTTCCCCTTTTACCCAATCCCTTTGTTTTCTCTCCTTGGTTCGTTTTCAAGGTTTGTTAACTTACCAAGGCTTGAGAGCATTTTATCCTTATTTTGTGCTGTAGCCTACATCCCCTCCCTCTGCATTGATTGGTTTGTCCCTCGGTGTTGAGTGTCTAACCTTATCGGTTGGCACCCCACCTGGACCTAGAGGTGCTGGGGGTGCTCTCCCCACTCCTGTTCACACTCCATTTACCTTTCTTTGCTCTCCTGGCCATAGAGGTTTTTGCCCTTCCTCCCCTTTTCTCTTGCTCTTGTCGTGCAACACAGCTCACATAGCGAGGGAACGTATGAGGATCTCTGTGCGCCCGGGGAGTGCTGTCCCACCCTGGTCGCTACTTTGGGTTACCAACCTCCTGGCCTATCCTTCCTCCCCTTCCTTTTACGTCGACTGTTTCCCTCGTGGTGCCAGTCCGCACCTCACTGTTGGGATCTCATACGAGGCCAGTTAGCGTTTTCCACCTAACTGTCTTCTGTTTTATTTACTTTCGGCGTTCCCCCTCCATTTTGCTAACTACCTGTTCGGTGTTTCATTATCTTGTTGGGCGCTCTCCTTGCTTACCGCTCCAGCGGTTATAGTGTTTAGCGGTCGGTGTTTATCCCCCCCACCGCTATCACTGAGTGCACCCACTTCCGAACAGTTCATAACCTTCCTACTATATTTGTATCCGTCACATATTTTTAAACATGGTCGCTCCGGAATGTTTCTGTTGACTCTGTTTTTGTGTCTATTTGAACTGATTTGAACTGTTAGTCCGGTTTTCTCCGGTTTACTCCGGGAGTTTTCATGGTCTGACTAGGCTAAAGTCGCTGCTACGGTACTCTGCTCTGGCATCCGTTCCAGCATACTCACATCTCATACGCTTTCAGCTGGTTTTGTTAAGTGCAGGAATGCTCCGCTATCATGCAACAAGCCAGCGGTCACGGAGTCTGTAGTTCCCATTCCGGTGCGCGGTTTGTGTCGGAGAATTAATAGTTTGGCACCCGGATGGTTGTGATGTACGCTATGCTCTCTCCGAGCAGGCTACTTGTTGAATCCGTAGGTTTCATATATACCTATCGGTTTTACCTCCGCCAAACTCCGCCTCATGGCTTATTAATAGTTGCTCCTTCGTGTTTGAGCTCTCTCGGGCAAGATTCTTGATGAATCGGTAGGTTTCAGATACACCTATCGGTTTTCCTCCACCAAACTCCGTCTCATGTGACTTATTAATAGTTGCTCCTCCGGTGTTTGGGGTCCTAATTTTCCCCCCTCCTGGAGGCCGGCCGCAAGTCTCGTAACTCTTCGCTTCACACCCTCTAGTCCGGGGTCAGCAGCTTCGGGCGATACATAGAGGCGGGAAATTCCTATGTCCTTTCGGTGGACATTTGTAATGTTCCTTTCCCCGGCGCCCAGATCTCAACGTCAGTTGCTGAAGAAGTTGCTGCCCCTTTGACTACCGGGGTCCAAGAGATGACCCGGTCCTCTTAAAATAAATTAGCTATTTTCGGAGGGTTTACTAAAGACGTTGCGGCCTTCAGTCTCGTTCTCGAACCTGTGAACATCGTCCCGGAGCGATAAGTAGGTGCGGGAATAAGTGAGACAAACCTTTTCCGCTTAGCTCATGAATAAGTGCGAACTTTTTCCGTTTAGCTCTCTTCCTTCTTTTGCTTTTTTCCTTTAGGGGATTCGTTTGATCCTCATCCCTTTTCTGGATTCGATCTTGATCAGAACGATATCACCTGTCTTAAGAGGCGTAACTGCTGCTTCCCTTGAATCATGGCGCTCCTGTAGCGCCTGTAAGTAGCCATCTCTCCAATAATCCTTGAATTTGCTGAGGGCGGCTGTCAGACAAAAATACGATGACAAAGTTGCTTTGTTGTTAGGGTGTCCCACATCCCTTCGTGGGGCATAACGGGTGGCAGAAGTCTAATCAAATCCCCTCATATAAGGTGAGACGTCGTAATGACTCCGTCGTCTCTCTCATCACCCAAGTACATCAGGGGGCAGTTGTTGATATCAGCCTCCGCTTCTTTTACCAATGTTCGAACCTGCTCTGGGTGAAAGACGTTCCTGCGGAGTGTCATCTCTAAGGTGTTTTACCACACCGATCATTCTCTTGAAGAAGCCTCCCTTTCAAGGAGAACGGGGGGTTTGGAGTGCCATCTAATACCTGTATTCCACAGGTATTGCTGGGTCTCCTCTTGATGACAGATTCCCTGAGGAAGGTGTCTGCTGCCCTAAGGTGGTGGCATTGTTGCTATATATTCTTGAGGGCGTGCCATGCGACGCCACAAATCTTCTTAGCATAGTATAAACACCTCAGCTTTCAAGGTGTCGCAGAGGTCCAGATAAACAGCTCAGCTGGTCTTACAGATGATCAGCAGCAAATAAACCACTAGGGTGTCGGTCTTGATAGGTCCAGTGTGGTCCAATCCCACACATTCGAAGGATCTGTTAAAGGTGGTTCTTGCAGCAGGAAGTTGCAGAGGCAGTGGGAGTCGTAGCGGAGGCTGGAAGGTCATCTTGCACACACTGCATGCTTGGACCACACCCTTAGGTAAAGTTCTCAATCCAAGTGTCCAGCATTCCTGGTGGAAAAGTGCAATTAATACATTGACACAACAGTGGGTATGTGTTGCATGCAAATGATTAAGATATAATTTGACTAATTGACTCTTAGCTGGCAATAACAACAATTCAGCTTTGCATCCTACTGCACCAGCAATCCTGGAGTGGGTGTAAATGATTTAATTAAAGATAGTTAAGTTCAACTGCTTTACAAAGTTACTTATGTGACTAGGAACTTTCATTCCTGATTCTAAATAAGCACAGACAGACAGCAGGTGATGCCTCTGTTCTAAAAAGACAAGTGCAAAAAAGGGGTCAGCGTCTGAACGAACAGATTTCAATACATTGCACATTACATTTAACATATAAGTAAACGAAACCTTATTCCCCTTTATGTGCCATAGTTCTCCCGGCTCTGCAAGTTCGCCTTCATCTTTCAATTCCCTGACTGCAGCTGTCAAGCACGATTCATTGTCTATCGTTGTCTTACAGGGTTGAGGGGTGTGTCTACAGGACCTGTCGCATGTAAAAAATGGGGGCCATTTCGCCACAGCTCGCTCTGCATCAGATCTTTGGCGTTCATGCCTCGCATGAGGATGTCAGCTGGATTTAACTTGGTGGGAACATACTTCAACTGGATCTCATGCTGTCTCTGTAGAAATAGAATCTCACCTGCTCAATTAGAAATGAAACAATTATGGTTGGATTCTTTGGTCTCTACCCAAGTTTTGGCAACCAAACTATTGGTCCACACGACCACACAAGCAAAATTCCATAATCCAAACAGGTGACCAGCTAACCTGAAAGCTACCACTAAAGTTAACAATTCCAATTTGGGAAAACAACTTACTTTTGCTTACGCAGTGTAACTCGCATCCTAGAAGTAATTACTCTAGTTTACTATTTCCCACTGCATCTCTAACATACGCTACTGCTCCGTGATCTCTAACATACGCTACTGCTCCGTGAGCCTTACTGGAGGCATCTGCAAAGTCATGGACCTCACTCTGTCTCACGATCACTCCTCTCTCAAACTCCAAAACTTCCACTTGACTCAAACTGCTCAAGTATCTCCTCAGCTTGACGTTGCCTCTCCAGTGACAGCACCTCATCCCATTCAACCCCTTCTTCCCACAAATCCTGCAACAATAGCTCTCCTTTCACGAACACTGAACTAACCAATCCTAACGGGTCAGTATTCGACACGAGCAACGAAAGCAACTTACGTTTCATGAGTTTTCCATCCCTCACAGACTCATTCATCTTCTTTCCACCCTTCAGACTCAGGACATCCTTACTTCTATCCCACTTCATACCTAACACAGTCACCACACTTGGTTCATCAGCTTCCACTTCCTCATCAAACTCCACCACATTACTTGCCCAACCTGTTAAGGGCATACCTGCGTCTGCCAACAACGCTTTAACCTGCTTGCATTCAGCTTTCATCTCTGGTACTGAATCATAAGTTTTCAAAAAGTTGTCCACATAAAATGACTCATCAGCTCTTCTCTCCCATTGTCCCTTAGATGTGTGTGTAACACCTGTTGCAGAAGGTACAGACTGGTGGTGACACCAAAAACCACCACTCTGAAGGTGTAGGTTGCCACTTAACCAGGCTCCTGTCGCCAAAAGAATCATACATGCTTACGATCTGCTGGGTGTAGTAGGACTCGGAGGAAGGCTTTACTGATATCACTAAAGACAACATTGGGGCCGGCATACAAACAGTCATTCAGGGACAATTTGCCCTTGCACTTAGAAGATGCATTGAAAACACTGCGCAACGGAGTTGTGCTACTCTCTTTCCTCACGACAAAGTGAGACATAAAATATCCATCATTTTGGGGGTCAGAAACTTCTCCAGTGAAGCCTGAACTCAAATAAGGATCAAGGACTCACTGGTACGACTCTCTGTACCCAGGATCCTTCTGAAACTGCTTTTCCAAATCACTAAGCTGCGCAGCAGCATTACAGTAATTGTTACTCGGACGTTGCGTCCCTTTGAAAGGTAAGCTAACCTGATAATCCAATCACGTCTTCACTACGCTGTGTAGCACCTGTATCATCGCCGTTTTCTCTGACTTTGTGAATTCTTCATCAGGGGAAATACCCTGGGTGTCCAGTCTCCACCAACAATCTACATCATGTTCATTTTCTATGATCCTGTGGACTCTCAATGCGCACACATTAGATTTCACGACACCTTGCAGTGCCCATTGCTGTTTTCCCATGGGGGCCTATGCCATTATGAGTAAAGAACAAATTCACTCCATCTATCCTTTCCATTCCAGTCACAAAATAACTAATTATCTGCTCCAGTGAGAAGATTTATGTCTTTCAGCAAATCACTTTTCACTTTACTATCAGCTAACGTGTATCCCTTACCTTCCAGTTGTTTTTTGACGTTTACTAATCCCAAATTATGAGTTGGGGTTATCAACATGATCATGAACAACTAACTTTACTCTAACCATGCATTTTCCCAGATGAATTCTACCACCAACTACAGTAAACCCCCCTGTATTTGCGTTCTCATGATTCGCGGACTCACGCATTCGCGGGTTTCTCTGTGAAATATATCTAGCCATTATTCACAGAAAATTTGCCCATTCGCGGTGTTTTTCACTAAGAAATATTCACTAATTACTGTATTTTCATATAATTTTCATGAATAAATGCACTTTTTGTGATAAAACTATTAAAATACTCAGGTATATGCATTTTTACAGGGTTTTTCTGTGTTTAAACTATCAAAATGGGCAGTTCTAAGTGTTTTTAGAGGGGTTTTAAGTATTCTCAGATTTTAGCTATTTATGGGGTGGGCGGTGTGGGGACGATCCCCGCGAATACGGGGGTTCACTGTATCTTGTATTCTCCCATGACTGATTGAGAAGCAAAGGGGGCCAAATTTAACTTTACCTTCTCATTACAGTAAACCCCCCATATTCGTGTTCTCACGAGTCACGGACTCACGCATTCGCAGGTTTCCCTGTGGAACATATCTACCATTATTTATGGAAGTTTACCCATTCATGTATTTTTCACCGAGAAATATTCACTAATTACTGTATTTTCATATAATTTTCATGAATAAATGCACTTTTTGTGATAAAACTATTAAAATACTCAGGTATAAGCATTTTTACAGGGTTTTTCTTGTGTTTAAACTATCAAAATGGGCAGTTTTAAGTGTTTTTAGAGGAGTTTTAAGTATTTGCGGATTTTAGCTATTCGCGGGGGGTGGGTATCCCCTGCGAATACAGGACGTTTACACTTTGTTTCAATTTACAAGCCAATGCTGTTGAAATAAAGCTCCTCTGGCTACCAGTATCCAAAACATCCTGGTAGTAACTGGTTGTTTCTGATTATACATAACTACTGTAACGGTGGATAACAAGGTGGTGGGTAATTCAGCAGTTGGTTCGTTTTTTACAGTACTGGTGGAAGGTTTTTCATTTACTTTACTTTTACTTTGATCACTACGATCGGAACTGGCTACAACGGTTGATTGAGTTCGATTTACACACTTTCCTTGGGAGGATTCAGGGGTGACTGTGACAGTCTTTCGGTGTTGGACTACTGGTTGGGTGATTGTTTAGTGGGACAGACTTGGGTGTGCATGGTTAGAACGATTTCCCGAGAACGCATTGTAAGATAATCTATTGCTGCCACTCCCTTCACAAATGAGATGGTGATGCCTTTTATTACAGAGTTTACAAGTTCTGTCTACTGGGGTACTGATGACTTCGCATGTCCTGTAGCTAAGCAATTAAAACATCTGTGATTGAGTATGAGCTGGTGCTTTTGGCGGCAGCACTGGAAAATTTGGTACATTGATATGCTGTGTGATTACAGTTACAGAATGGGCAATTCTCGGAGCGTGAGGTGCTCAAGTGTACAGTTTCAGTTTGAACATCAACTGAAGGATCCCCTTCCTTCCGGAGGGCATCATTCTCACATGAGCAAATTATGTAATCAATAGCAGAATACATTTTGTCAAGATTAAAGTCACACTTTCTCAGATGATCAGTAATGCAACGATACATGTCACCTTTTGATAGTTTCTGACACAATAGACTAAGTAACATACCATGATCCAATGCTGCCCCACTAAGCCGCTCAATTTGTTTGGTAAGGGCAGCAACTTCAGCTCTGAACTTCCACAAATCCTGATGATTATGCTTGGGCATGGGTAAATCGGCTTGCTGCGTGTCACCATAGCTCTTTCAACAGCTTTCTTGCTATGGCATTGTTATGCGCAGTTATACTCAAGCTGCTAATCAGTCTGAGGGGCTCTCCTTTCAACGATCCAGTTAGATAAGTAAATCTAGTCATGTCGTCTAGATCAGGTCGATTGTGAACTAGCACATCAAACAATTCTATGAAAATGCTATACTCGCTTCTCTCCTCACTGAACGTGGGCAAGGGAATCTCCTTAAGTCGTGGCAATTCTCTCTTGGGTCGAACAGAGTTTGATAGGGAACTTATTCTGTCAGTGATCAAGGTTACTGTATAGCCGTACGAGCGCGGTCTAAGACTTTCTTAACTTCACTTTCAACTTGGGGGTCAATAGCTACTAATGACTTCACGTACGCATCTTTAAGTACTTTCTCATCAGCTTTTACTCTATTAAGAGTTTCTTCATATACAGAGAGGCTATGAGACTCGATGAGGTCTCGGTGTGCTTGGTCTAAAGTGTATCGTAGCAGGTTAGTTACAGCAGTAAAGAACTTAGGTTCTGTGTGGCTCATCATTTGATGGAAGAAGGGTGATCAAATTACGTTACCAATGTGTAAAGAGGAGGGTGTGACTACTTTAGGTAATTCTGAGTATTAGCTCTGTGCCTGTTTTTACCTTGGAAAGTAGTTTTTTCTACACTTTTAGGGATTCTGATACTGGCGGTGAGTTTGTTTCTTGTCAGCCAACTGTTATTGCCCCTTAACTCTACTCATCAGTAAAGGGGACTGTTGGAATTTGGGGTTCTGGGTGGGGAGAACACAAACTGGAGCCACATGCTTATGTTGAGGAGGCCCTTTGCCAACAGGAAAATGAGAGGGTGCCATTTAGCCAACAGGAGGGAGCGTGTCTGAAAGGGTGGGGGAACGGGCACAAGGGAGGGTTGGAGAGGCCCAGCAGTGGGGGAAGTGAGGAGTGGTAGCAACATAACAGTTGAGGGAGGAGGCTGCACAAACGCAGAACGCGCATCGGGACAAGTGTGGGTAGCAAAATAACGGAAGCGGGGAGGGACGAAAAACCAGTTTCCAAGGTAAAAATAGCACGGGGACATTTTAAAGAATGTAACCTGACAAAAAAAAAAAAAAACAGGGTAAAGTGGCCCTCTTTACTGGGAGGATAAAAGTGCCTTCAAAAAACCAGTTTGGGGGCCTGGAAGGTAAAACAGGAGTGGAAAAGCACTTAGTGATGCCTGTTTGAAGCAACCTAAAGAAAGAAAAAATTTTTGCACCCAAAAAACTTGAACACGAACAGGATGAACCTCTTTACCCCTTCTTCTGACTGGGAGGGTAGAGAAATTAGCTCTCTTCTGCCTCGAGCGACCTCAAAAATGCATGGAACCTTGTGTTTTTAACAGGCCGTGATCCTGGCAAAGTTTAATTAGGCGTTCATAATTGCCTAAGTAAAAAGCAGAAAAGTTGCAGTAGCTAAAGTAACAGTTAATGCAAGTCACTGGTAGGGTATGCCGGGTTATGGGCTCAGATGCATGCGATGTGGACGGCAGAGATTCAGCCAGTGTACTGAACCAGGAAGCGCAAAAATTGTATGTTTTTGGGCGTAGGTCTGGGTAGCAGATAAAAGTTGTGGTGGGTTAAGAGGGGGTGGGATGGGGGGTATTGGTGCAAATGGATGTTGGGGGAAAACATCAGGGGAACTTACGCGCAGTAACAGGAAAGGTGGTTTTAATGAAAAAAGCTTTAGCGGTGGTTATGACAGTAAAAGTAAAGAAACCAATTTGGGGTGTGAAAAAATGTGTTTATGTAAAATGTTTTTTGGGATACAGATACACTTTCGCCATGTTTAATACTGGCTTGGCGGGTTAAATGCATTCCTCCTTGTTTAGTAGTGGCCTCGGGATGGAATGTCCATTATGAGTTCAGTACTGGCCCAAACGGATAAAATGTGTTTAGCAAAATATGTTCCGTTTTTGGGGTACAGTACACTTGCACCGTGTTTAGTATTGGATTGCGGGTAAAATGTGTTTCGGCATGTTTAGTAGTGGCCTCGGGGGATGGAATGTCTTTGCATGTTTAGTACTGGCCGTCAGGGTTACCTGGAATGTTGCATCAAGATGTCATTAAGTGCAACCAAGAACGATGAAACTCATAAAAACCTCAACCATTTACATGTGTTTTCTTCTCTAGAGTGTTAAGTTTTAGTTTGGGAGGATTGTATGCAGGGTGTGTTACTTTCATGCGTAGGTAAAACACGTTAATAAGTTATTGTACTTGCCGGACAGGATATGAACCGTTCAAAACAGACGTACTCATGCCCTGCCTTGTGAAGAACACGATATGGAACCCGGAAACCCCCCACAACCCCTCCAAGGGAAAAGCATGTTAGCAACTGTGAGTGGTAAGATTTGGGGTTTTCTCAACGGAGGGGTAACAGTATAATGTGATTGGTTAGATAAATGTTTTGGGGGTTAGAGCCCCACCTCCGAGTTTCCTCAGTAAGAGAGTGAGATGTGAACCAAAGGCTTCCCCCATAAGTGTGTGTGCTGCAAGGCACAGTGTTCGGAACAACAGTAGTAATGGGAGGTTTGTCTTTGTAACGGCTCATTTAATGTTCTTGCTTGTTTGGTGGTTTTTCATGTCTGAAGTGCCGTAAACAGTAAATTTTGGCCGTCTTCTCATCCCCCATCATCTACCCCACCCACCCATAACCCTGCTTTTCCTAGTGGTCCCCAAATTGTAGGGGTGGAAACAAACGGGTGAGCCATTACATACCCAAATAACACTGTTCCAGTGGTATACCCCACCCATAACCCTGCATTCCCATCGGGTCCCTAGCTTGTTGGATAGAGGAACATATCACCTGTTCTGGTGGTATACCCCCACCCATAACCCTGCATTCCCATTGGGTCCCTACCTTGTTGGATGACTTCAGGGGTTAATTAAATACATTTATGCAAAAAAGTTGAAGGTAAATCCATAATTAGCAACCAAAAAACTGTAGAAAAAGTCAAATTAGAAGGAAATCATGGAGCTACTACTTAGATCTACCCTACTTTAATCTGTATAAGAATAGAAATGTATATTGCAATAAAACTGTTTTCAAACAAAACAAAACGGTAGACCAAGACTAGAATTTTGGCTTTTTACTCACTGTTTGATGGGCTTGTTCATTACGCACGAGTTTTGCTGAAAGCGACACACAAGTGCACTTCTTACACTACGGATGAAATGAACATTATCAGCTGTCTGGTTTCGTCGGTACACCCATGCATTCATCGGTAAATGCCTAGCCTGATATCTCCGTCTAGCACAGTACCTTCTCAAATGAGCATTAAAGTTTTTCACATCAGCATCGTACTGCTCAGGATCAATGTTGAAATGGTTCTATTTCTTTGTAAGTTCTAATTCCTGCGTTGCATAGGGCAACAGTAACTGCAATTTGTCTTAAGTGCTCTACCAGGGCGCGATAACGCCCCAAACATCAAGCACTGGATTATTTTGTTAAATCATTACTGCCTATGTACAAACTCACTAAATTATATCTCCACGTCCCCAAAAAGGGTAGGCTATCAGACTCAAAAATGACTCTAGTTCACCGGGTTCCTAATTAGCCTAACACGTTGAATACCATAGTCTACATAATCTCACCAGCACAACCTTGAAGATCGCTTCTTGTCCTTGCAATCCGGTTCAAAGGACCAAAAATGTTGTGAATTTTCATCCACAACGCACTGTTTCTTTGCTGATGTTCTTAGCTAAAGGATTGCAAAGGATGATGAGGACATGTACAAACTAGGAAGGCTCAATGAGGCCACAGTTTTAAAATTACTTGAAAACTAATTTATTTACAACTATTTACATACAAGTACTCATCACTTATGGATGCACGACATTACGGAATTCTCTTAGTTAAATAATATCACAAATAGCAAAGAAATTCACTTTAAAATTTTACTACCGGTTTTGAAACAACTTACAATTAAACCTCGTGGACACATTTACAGAACTCAATTAATTATCCTACCTTACTTGCTGTACCATAAAACGGGTGATATAACAGAAAACCTTTGTAGTGCTTACTAATTTTTGCAAGTGATCTCTATCATGTCCTGGATTGAGAGCTGATCATCTGAGCCCGCTTCCACCTTTTATAGTCGTTCAATGAGGCGCAATTGTGGCTTTCCCACCAAATAGACATGTTCGGATCGCGATCAGCGCCGCCCAGACGAGATCGAGGTAATTCGTTACTTCATCCGCTCCATGAGCAACCAGAAAGATGATGTGGTTTTTGGCACCCAGGCCCCAGCAAGGTGGCAATATGCAATTTTTCACAACAATGTCCTTTATATTAACTACATATGCATTGCAAAAATAAGGACCTTATTTCTTTGATTTTGACTTGATTACTAAAGGGATTTTGACAAAGGAAAAATCTATTTCTGGGGAAGACCTATGTCACCTGGTGAAATATCCATATAGTTTTGTTCTGTATTTGGAAATTCCTTCAGACACGCTTTCATCATAGCTTTCTCAAAATCGATCTATTTCAAAACAATCATTGTAGTTCTGTAAATAACTTTTTTTATTCACCTTTTTCATTTTTTCTTTTGATTTATTTGATTATTTTTTTTTATTACTAGTTTAGACAAATTGTACTTTAGACATTTTGTTATTAGACAAATTGTACTTTAGACAAATTGTTTTAGACGAATTGGTTTAGACAAATTGATTTAGACAAATTGTATTTTAGACAAATTGTTTTAGACAAACTCGCCGGATCCCACATACATACATGCATACATATTTTATGTTACACACACACACAAACACACACGCACATATATAAATATATATATATATATATATATATATATATATATATATATATATATATATATATATATATATATATATATATATATATATATATATAGAGCTTATATACAATTGTACCCTCTGGATAGATTTAAGAACATGGAGGCCAATAGAATGAGCTAAAGAAACTACTGAAATAAATCCTTCACGTATTAAGTCTTCATTTTAATCACGTAAAGTTATATATAGCCGCTGCAGGAATCGAACCTGCAACCTTCAGTGAGTATCAACAAGTCAGAATTTGCTGACGGTCTGCCAACTGAACTAACGGACATATTAAGAAGAAGAGATTAATAAGGAAAATATTTTCAAGGGAAATATTCTGTTAAAATATTACTCTAAACTTATGATTCTCAGTTTTGTCTTTTATAAACAAACCCGCCCATATGGCGAGACTGTAGACTCTGTAGTTAGTTGGACAATAAAACTCATACAACGAAGACGCGTGTCCTTATTACTCTGACTTAAGAAGGTAGAAAGAATATAAAAGGAATGTAGAAGTCGAATTAACGAAGAATATCCCACATAACCAAAACAAACTATAAAATATTCAAGGTGTGATCATATGATAAAATATTTTCGATTTTCCTTTATTTTACTTCCTGATAAACATTGTGCATACAAACACACACACACACATATATATATATGTATATATATATATATATATATATATATATATATATATATATATATATATATATATATATGAATATTTATATATGTCACACAGTCGAGAGGAAATTTCATTGCTTACCTTTTGCTAAAAAGTCGAGAAGTCCCGTCTATTGGTAGCTTGATAGTGACAGCATCAAAAAGGCTACTGGCAATGCACATCTGTACATACACATATTCATTCTCTCTCTCTCTCTGAGGTCAACAGCGAAACAAGCGTTACCCAAAATAATTTATTTGACAAAAATCTAACAGAACTGGATTGTTAGAAACAAGAGATGACATAAAATGGAATACTAATGTTCACCAAATAATCAAACATATTACAGTCCATCATATTCAACTAATCATTTTCTTTAACTAGCTTTCCCACAATAGGTCAAAATAGGTCAAAGTCCACTACATTTCCAATGAGTACATCTTAACCTCTTACTCAGTGAAACATCTCCTAACAGCAACGTTCACAATTCCTAATTGACAGGTCGAACCACAGAGTCTTCACCAAAGGCTTCTAATCATATTCGGTGTTGATCTTTGAACGACCGTTTGTGTGATAACTAATCCCTTCACACCCTGGAAGTCTGCCCAAAAAACACACACGTATGAACGCATTTTCTGGAACCTGGACATTTCCGGTGAATGCTCTCACAAAGTCTTGTCGCTAGGCGGGGATGTTCTCACATCTCCAGAATATCTGATGTGTTTAACATGTATACAGTTTTCATAATCAGGATATGCACCAGACAACAGCTAAACTTCCTCTCAAGGTTCTTCCCAATGCCTTTAGCCACACTTATTAATCAAACATCTACTGTGTATTGTAATTCATGAAATATGTGTGACCTATAAGCTTTCCAGAGGGTCATCCTTGGCAGTGGAAAGAGATTGGGAAGAAGAAACATCAGGGGTAGGAGACTCACAATGGGGAATGACTAATTCGGTGAGGTTTGGCGGATCTCCCATAGCAGGATCTGGGTTAGGGTTTGGATCCGGTACTGGCACTAACTCCGGGCCAGGCAAAGGGATTAAGGTTAGTATAGGGATTCCGTCCAAGATAGGCAGAGCTTGGCACTGCCCAGTGCTCTCAAGTGGCAATGGCAGAGGATTGGAGTCAGGCGTGGTTGGCGAGGGACATGGGGGTGCAAAACCCCTTGGTGTACCCGAAGTAGTAGGGGACAGAGATTCCTGTCTTGGGTGGAGGGCAGAGCCTCTTGGAATTGTTGTGGCAGTGGCATATGCTGCGGCTAGCTTGCTGGGGCACCTTGCCCAGTTTTCGGAGTGCCCTCTTACGTTGCAGGTCCTGCAGTGGTACCGGGTGAGATCCCTTCGTGGTGAGGGAGGAGATTTTCAGTGGCCATCCTTTTGTGAGGATTTAGGACTGGGCCTGAAGTGGTTTGGAGCATGGTCTTTCTGTTGCACACTTTGGTGGACAGAAGGTTGGGCTGACAGTGGCACACCCGTCACAGTGGCTGTGTCCCAGTCAGGTTGGTTTGGAGTGGCCTCCCTGGTGGAGGTAGATAGGCAACAGGGTGGCTTGGGGGACGGACAGACCCAGAGAATGTCTTGTCCTAACAGGAACTCCACTCCGTGCTGGATGCAGTTCACCACGCCAAGGTGGTGAGGTTTTGTGCCCCAAGGGGTGGGTACCCTGAGTTCGACTGTGGGAACAGTCTCGGAGTGGTCTTCTACCCAGGTCATAGCCCACCTAGTCTGTTCACCCACAGTGGCACTGGCTGGCACTTGGGCCCAATCAATCAGGCTAATGTCAGAGCCAGTGTCTATGGCAGTTGGCAGGCTTACTGGCAGGCTAGAGCCATCCAGAGGTGCCACTGAGACGGTCTGTGTCCAGACCCGATCAGGGTGAGACATCTCTGGAGGATGTGGCACTAATCAGGTTGACGTGCCTGGGGGAGAGCATGTGCTTTGGGCAGGCTGGATATCCGGCAGAATAGAGCCCTGGAGTTCCACAGCCTCGGCAGGTTCCCTTGGGATGGGCTGATCTTCCTGTGGTGACGGTCGGTGGAGAAGGTTGTGCAGAGGTAGAAGGAGAGGAGGTTTGGTGGTTGTTGGTAGGCTGCCTATTGTTGTTCAATTTGAAATGGCAATCAGCTTCGGCATGACTGAACTTCTTGCAGTTGGTGCAAGTGGGTTTGCTAGGCAGGCTGTTCTTTGGGCGAGTTCAGCCTGAGAGGTACCCGGGTGGCACTATGAGGTGTTGAGACATGCTTTGGGATTGGTTAAAACTTTCCCAGGTGCTGGCCAAGTGGCAGGCTTCCATAGGTGTGGTGGGCTGCTTATTGCTTAGATATACAGCAAGGGGCCCAGGCACACACTGGAAAAGATCCTCCAGCATGGTCCTATTAAGTAAGTCCTCAAAAGTTGTGCATGAGAGGGAGTCGAACCAGCGGGTACCAGACTGGGTTTTGTAACAGGCCCATTCTGTCCAGGACCAGCCAACTTCCTTGGCAAGACCTCGGAACCGTTGTCTCCATTTCTCTGGGGCAATCTCATAGGCCTTGGTAATGACCCGACAGACTTCGGTCATGTCGCCTCTTTGACTCTTCTCCAGTGAGCGGAGGGCTGCCTTTGCTTTTCCTTCCATGTGTTTGGTCAGCACTAAGGCCCTCTTGGCCTCAGTGGTGTTGTAGTTGTCGAAGAGCGCCTCGACCTCTTCTGGCCATGCTTCCGCTCTTCATCAGTCCACTTGGGGACTAGAGAATTAAGACTTGAGAGAGGAGCGTTTGTTGCAGCAGGTATGGGGTTAGAGGCTTGTTGGACCGCTATAGCTTCAGCACTCTCCTTCCTTGCTCTCTCCAGCTTGAGCTCCTTTTCTACAAGAGCCAGTTTGCTTTCCTTGAGGGCTAACACGTACTGTCTTTTTTTGGCTTCCTCCTTCCTCTGATCTTCTAGCTGTTCCTTGGCCCACTTGGTGAGTGCTGATCCCATGAGACCGGCCCCCTTCCCCAGGTCCATGAAGGCTTTGTAACTCTCTGCCGCCATGTTGCTGGTGAGTAGGGGCGTCTAAGTGGTGGACTGGATGTACTTGGATGATGGGGAGAAGTGTCCTGTAATTGGGTGGCACTTCAGTGGTGGTGGCACCTTTACTAATAAGGTGGCACTGTGGTTGAGTGTGCCGTGTGAAGGTCACACTGATGGAGTGATCCTGATGTCTGATCCTTATGGGAGGATATGCTGGTAGGTATGGAAGTGATCCTGAAGGTATAATATTCCTTATGGTAGGAAACACTTATGAAATGTGAGTGATCCTGAAGGTGCTACGGTCCTTATGGGCGGATACAGTGTTGGTGGCACTCTGCATCTCAGGTACAGGTGCAGTGGTTTATAAGTGATTATTTTGATATGGTGGCACTGTGGTGCCGGTGTGCTCCAGGGAGCAACACTAAAAGGTCAGTGCAACCAAACAGCACTGAAAGAAATGGCACTCTGCCTGAGGCAGAAGGTAAGTAAGGAGTAAGAGGGAAAGGAGAAAGGGTAAGTGCTTCAGTAGCTTAATTGGTTGGCAGTGCCTCAGATTAGTGGCACTATGGAAACAGAAACCCTTGGGCATGCGTGGTTAGTCCTAAGAACTAGTGGCTGCTCCCTGGCATGAGGAAAGGGAAGTTATGGGGTTTGCATGCAATATGCGATTTGGTGCTTGCAGCATACTCAAGTCTGGATCATGAATACCCACTGTGCACGGCAATTCGATAAATGTTATTAAATGGCAGCACGCACGCTTTCCATATGAAATGAATAGAATTCACTCCACGACTGGAAGCGCTAAACGGAAGAGAAAAAGAGGAGATAATTCAATGAACACTGGCGCGTATATAAATTCTGAGCACCATGTGCGAATGATAAAGAAATAATGAAATTGATCTTAAAAGATCAACGGTTGAACTAAATGAAAAGAAAATCCTTATTGTACTTGGCTTTTATAAATTTGTGGGTTTATTTTCCAATACTCATTGATTAACTGTTAATATGCCCTTTGTTATGATGAAACGGAAATTCTCTCTCTCTCTCGGAGAGTGTGTGGTAATGGAACGTATTCGTTATGAGTTAAGTTACTCTTTTGCTTAAGATGAATTACGTTTGCAAAAATTATGCTAAGTTACTTTTTTTTTTCTTTTTCTAAAATGAACTTTTGGTATTTACGTAATTTTTACTATCTCGCTCCCGCCATGACAAGTGATATGGTGGGTAAAGGGTTGCAAATTATTTTCAAAGATATTCAAGTCTTCGTGAGGGTTTACATTAGGGTGAAAAGTGATGAAATTTCATTCGGAGTGAACGAAAGGTGTGGAACTGAGTCGCGTGGGTGGCAAACAGCTGATCACTACTGGCTTTGTGTCATCGACTTGTTGTACGACGTGGACGAGGGTTTGGGATCTCAGACAAAAGAACACTTACTGTCTTGGCTGAAGTGGGTTTGAATGAAGTTAAATTATTTAGCTTTAAGCATCAGCAATGTCTTACGTTACTGAATATCGAATGTGTTTTGTTAAATGACTACGCTTGGAATGTTTTTTATTGTTGGGGACAATGATAATTCATGCCTGCACAAACTGAACACAGCTGCTGCACTGGCTCGTCGTCGGAATGCCAGAGATTACACGGTTTAACTACCGTGCATTCAATCCCTACATCACAGACAGAGAAACTGTACACTTTCTCTGCCGTAACCATTCTTGAGTAAAACTCCTAGCTAACTGTTCACGGCTAACACGTGCGATAATTCCCTAGCAAACACTTCCTAACTCCTACTGCTCATTCATCTGGCAACTCAACACAGCTGCTCCTTAACTCTAAAGTTTGTGGTGAGTAAAGTTCGTGGGCTGCAGCTCTGCCTCGCCAACTTAAAAACTCTGCGCTTTTGCCTGTTTTAGGAGGAATTCTAACAAAAGAGACTTGTTGCATTAGTCTTTTCTCTTAGATAGAGTCTGTTGGAGGGATGAAAGGGGGTCTTTATTTAGTTACTGCCTTAATGGACCAACAGAGAAGACCAACCTGTAACAAAATGAAGGGGAAAAATGGGTAACTTACCTTGATTTTACCATTGGTTAATCAG
>NC_089745.1:21681824-21699324 GCF_040412425.1 Macrobrachium rosenbergii | reverse complement strand
CCACCTGCAAAACTGTATAGCCCGTGCAGGACTTGAAGTTGTGACCTTCAGCGAGTTTCAAAAGAACTGCTAACGTTCTACGAACTGAACTAACAAACATTTCTTCCTTTGGGGATTAGGAAGGTGAATATTTTCAAGGAAAAAGGTAAAATGTTTATGAGTGTAACTGTGCATAAAAAAAAGAATTTCTTCATCGAGTATGAAAAAATTTTAGGGAGCAGCTATGGTTTACCCGGGCAACCCTGCATTCGGCCAGTTTTCTAGTCAGAACCTACCACTAGATGGCAGTAAGCGCTGACAAGAGAACTGGCAGGATGGTACACAACAAAAATGGCGGACAGACAATAAAACAAAAATGGCGGACAGACGATGTCTGTGGAGCCAGTGGCTGTTAGCGGTCATTTTTACACAAATCTGATCACAGTTTCGGCGGGGCAGAATGGTGCTGCACATCTTATCCGCTTTTTGACTGATTCCTGGTAGGCACGTATATTCTGGTAAGCGGTAATATCACTACAGTATGCTGTAACCACAGGGGTTACAAGGGGGAAATTGTATCCCTAATATCTAGTTATCACGCATTTACTATCCTAATCCACTGTCTGGCCATTAAGACCGCCTGTAATCAAGGCCTGCAAGAGGCCACTTTTCATCAGAAACAAACGCAATTAATTTCACCAAATCAATAATAGTCACCGGGTTTGCAGCGGCAAATTGAACGTGAGAGGGATGTGAAACTATTTGAATTCTGTGCTAGAATGGTCGAGCGCAGTCAGGTTGTTAGGTTGGGTAGGGTCGGTGTCGAACTACTTAGCCTACCTGTGCGGATAGATTTGGTTGTTGCGCAGTTACCCGGTACCCGGATACACACGATAAACTACCCAATTTTAGTTTTGATTTGAAAAGTTCTGCAAAATAATATACTGTATAGGGTGATTACAGTTTTGTATGCTGTGGGTTTCTGTCTGCCAATTTCCTAGCCATGACCCACCACCAGGTGGCAGTGGCAATGAAGCAGAGAATCATGGACTAATACAAAAAGATGGCTTAATTTAACCTGACGGAAACCGACCTAACCGAAATGAGCGGCGTGTTCTGCTTCCGGTCAGCGCTGACCCCAGAAACCTAGGTCGTTACCTAACCTGACGAAACTGACCTAACCGAACACAGGATGGCGTGTCCTCACTCGCGGGGGCTACCGCCTGTTCCCAGAAGGCCGGCACCAGTGGTATCGTAAACTGTTCGAAACAACATGTACCTCATTCGAAGTCGGACTCGTCGGAGAAATCCGGAATGGCCGATATCGTAACTCCATTCTTCTTCGTTTTGGCGCTGGGACACATGCGTTTAGCGGGATCTGAACAACTGGAACTGGGGGAACACGACCGTGTGGAATTGACCAATCCGTTTGAGACGGCGGCGTCTCGTGATTGTTGTGATTCGGCGAAATTAGACCGCATTTTGATGAGGTAGACGAGCAATGACCGCTCTTCATTGCACAAAACACCTAAATCCATAAGGGTCACTGGATTCTTAGCCGCAAATTGAACGTGGGACGGATACGACTCGGACGTAGCCATATTGGCAACTCGGACGAGACTGAGGTAGGTCTCAGGGCAAGGTAGGTCTCGGGGCATGTCGGGTCGGGTCGGTAGGACTTGGGGCATTTTGGGTCGTTGGTCGTCAGCTGTTTAGGTGGAACTACTTACCTTGGCGGAGGGATCTCGGCACGGGCAGAATGAGTTAGGAAGTCCAGCATACGAAACTGTAATCTACCCTAATATATAAATATATACATTATACATTTATTTCTGTACATAAGATTATATGTCGTGCCTTTGCTACCTTTGTTATAGTTTCCCCTAAATAGATCGCATTGACACCCATTTTTTATAAAGGTCCATTTAACACAAACATAAAGATTACACTACATTCTGGAATGTTAAGCATTCTTAAACTATTGATTATAGAAATCATATCTCCATAGAACTTAAATAATAGTATTACAAAGGTTTTTATTTCTTTCATGAATGACAAGAACTGTTATTTATTTTGTGGAATGTTCAATAAAGCTATAGTGTAAAATACAACCCTTTATATCAGGTGAGGCAATCAGAAACCTTAAGCCTAGATAAATTTTAACTTACTCTAACTCAGTTGAAGTGGAATTTAATAAAATATCTCATTTGAATTTATGATTATAGTGAATAGCGACTCTACCGTAGGCCTAGATAACCCACTGAGGTCATCCGGATATTCAAATGAGGCATATATGATTGACATGTCATTCAGTCTTTATGTTTGATAAGTGAAATGTTGCATTAATTAATATGATCTAATTGCAAATGGTTGGAAATAGCTTGGTAAAAGTGAAAAAGACTATATACTTCTACAGCTACCCCAGAAATATTATATAGATCTGTTTGACAATAAATACTCAAACATTGGTTCATTGCCTTAGAAATTATTCCAAGATGTTCAAAGGAACTTTTCTTACAATTATATTTAATCTCTGTACGAAATACTCTCTAAAGCTTTTAACTGAACATAGTGTGTTCTACACTGCTCCTAAATATAAAATAGAAAAGAAAGAGCATTTAGCCCGCACAGGTCTCGAACCTGTGACCTTCAACCGACATCTTTTCGAATTGCTGACGGTCTGCCAACTGATCTAGCAGGCACGTTATATGGATGATAGGTTTAAGGCAAACAGAATAATTAGAAAACGTTGTTCATATTTTGGCAAGGAAATCTATTCCACTTAAAATAGGCCTAGGCCAGTACTGTTTAGGGATCTATAGTTTTCCCGAATTTTCCTAATGTGTGCAACTGTCTATTCACTCGGTTATTTCATTGATCCATCTATTATTCTATATAGAGAATCTTACCTTCCTCGTCTTTATTTTCTGTTTACTAAGTTGCTTCCCTTGTTCTTCTTCTTATCTTTTAACGGGCGTAGTATTTTCCTAACTTTAGTGAAAGCAGCCTTTCATGCAGACCTCCATTTTCAAATTATTTCTTAGACAGCCTTCTGGTCATCTTCCCCGTTTTAATTTTTATATGTTCACCCTCACAGAAGGCTGTCAAGAAGCTTTATAGAAGCCCTTGTTATTATAAAAACCATTCAACAAAATATATTAGCCCAATTCCTTAATAGTCTTATATATGACTTGTGTACTCATTGTAGATCCTGAGGCAATCTCAAGGCTAAAATGAAGACGGTCGGGTTCATAAATGAGAGGCAGCCATTTTAAATCAAACTCTCTTTATTACTCTCGTTAAGATCGTGGCTACAAAATGCGCAGTTGGAAAATAAGTACTTCTTTGCCTATGCATTACATAAACTTCATAATGGCCTAAACAAGTAAAGATGTTTATTTCAATCTCTTCTCTTAAAGGTTTACAAGACAAATACAGGAAGAGATATATTAATAATGCACAAACAAAATATATAGGAGAAAATGAGTTCGTAATTGGTAGGGGGTAACTAAACAAACTAACGAAAGACTCAAAGACTACGCTTATGTTCTCAAGAAGAAACATCTTCAGGCCTATGCCAGTTGTTGTTGGCTTTTGTAACCTCTCACAGAAAGCTGTAGAGAAGTTTTATAGAAGACCTTGTAATTATAAAATCCATTTTACCTAATCTATTAACAGAAATTCCTATATAGTCCTATGTATGACTTGCGCACTCTGCTAACACTAACCAGGTTTATCATTAAACAGCTATGTCAGCTCGCGTTGGTTTTTGTTACCTCTCGTTTACTTCCTTGACTCACAAGATATACGAGGATATGAATAAGAAATTCCTAACTCTCGTATTTCGATTATTATCATTTAATTACTGAATAGTTAAATAGTTAAATTTTCTGAAGATTTATTTAGTCACCCTTAGATATTGGCTGCTTTTCTTCATTTTCTTTGATGTCTATTTTCTTTTCGTTCAATAAGTGGTGAATGCTTAGCAGTTTGATTTTCTATTATTTCGTAATCAATACACACTGGAAGGATAATAATTCAAACTAATATAATAGTTTCTTTCTTAACTTCTACATAAATATTAATTGTTTATATGACATCTTATGTTCAAGCTTATCCCAACTTCTCTATAGAAAGAAAAATATTTAAAAAAATTGATATTTAAAAAGTACATCAACCGAGTGAAAGCCCATATTTTTTCCTAAATATTGGAAACTCACTCTCGATGTTTCGTTCTTATAAAATCAAGAACTTTTCCCTAACGTCCTGCTGAGAGAGAGAGAGAGAGAGAGAGAGAGAGAGAGAGAGAGAGAGAGAGAGAGAGAGAGAGTTGGGTAAATTCTAACATCGTGTGACACACTGATTGGATTTGTTGATGACGAAACCAGTCTGGATACGATGGCTGAAGTTTTATGACCCTAGAGGTATAAAATTTTCAGTGACTTTAAAACATGGCATGTTGATATACTTAATACAATAACATAATAACCACTTGATAACGTTTTTAAATGAATAAAAAAAATATTTTCAATATTGTTTTTAATATCTGCTTGGATATCCATAGGTATCACAAGCTAAACATAAACCTCCCCAGAGGTCTACAACAATTATGGTTGCTTGCAATGAGGTTTGAGTCTACATTTGTGGCATGTATATATATATATATATATATATATATATATATATATATATATATATATACATATGTTATATGAAATAAACATGCATACAACCTTTTTCCCAACTTACCTGGCAAAAATCGGGCAGGTTGGTAGCTGACCAAAGTAAACCGTCTCTCTCTCTCTCTCTCTCTCTCTCTTAAGCTATAATACAATTCTACATCTAAACGGGTATGTTTAAATCAAACCTGGGATGCAGAAATAGACTTTATTTCGTAAGCCCAACATGGTATTGATTAAATAAAAAACAAAAATGAGATAATAGCAGGTTATTAAACTCCCACCTACAACGTCACCAAAACATACTGTAAGTGATAATGAAAGAGAAACCAAATTCCTTCCCCTGCATTGATACTAAGTGTTCCATACTAACACTTAGTCAGGCACAGTAAAGACAGATGTCTAAAACAGTCACCCCTGACCACCGTCCACGCTGTTTGCGCACCTGCGCATGGTTTATCCCGGTAACATCTGTCGGTCAAGAAACATTCTTATATTAATTTAAATATGAGACAACGAGGGATATTTCCCATAACATAATGAAGACTCAAATAAAGAAAATACACAAATATAAGAAAAATCACAAGCCTTAAGAAATAATAAAATACATGGCAAGGCACTAAATGTCCATCAACTGTCTTTAGCTTACCTTTCCAACGGGTAATAGAGAGCTTATCTTTCACCGTCTATGACAATCAGCTTCAACAACAACAATGGCCCATACTTCACAAAAGATCTTGCACTTTCCTTATCGGCCACTCCCATTCGAACAAACGAACTTACATCACCACAGTGACATGCCCTACAAATCCGGATCTACAAGTGGATAAGGCTTCTGGAAGTTTCTATGCTGACTTTACTTCCATTCACATGTGTGTTGTAACCAAGGGACTTCAAGAAGGTTGACAATGTTGAATTTGTGGCAGAAATGCCCGGCCATGTTCAGACCATGCTGAATCCGAAAAACATCCAAGCATCCGCTTCTTGCCCTGTTTGACCTCTGCACAACAGTGGCATACCAATGTTCAATAAAACATAGCTTGGTCACCACCAATGTGTCGACCTTGACACAAACCAGGCACATCCCAAGCATGTGTCACCGACATTTGCACTTGTGGTGACTACTTCTCCCTAAACCAGCACAGCCATCCACAGTTTAAGAAAATAGCGACACACATAATTAATATAATTACCAACAACAAGGCTAGGACACTCGGTACCACTAATTCATTTCTGTAAAAAGGAAGTTCCTTGTTGGGCAAGTCGGTAGAGTTGTGGGCTAGCACTCGCTAGACCCGAGTTCGAGTCTTTGGCGTGCTAATGAAGAATTAGATGAATTTATTTCTGGTGATAGAAATTCATTTCTCGCTATAATGTGGTTCGGATTCCACAATAAGCTGTAGGTCCCGTTGCTAAGTAACCTCAATATTGCAAGTTTAATTTCTATGGCCCCAAATTAAACAGTAAACTTTTTATGTACTCTAATGATGGAGATTCAGTCATAGAAAGAAATAAGGAGGAATAGGAGGAAATCAAAACTGCAAAAATTCTGTAGAAATTCCAAAGGTCCATGTATGCAAAAATTTTAAAGTTTATCAACCTTTCGATTTCAGTTCTTTATGGACCCAAATTAAAGATTAGTCTTTTTATGTACCCTGATGATGGCGATTTAGTCACAGAATGAAAAAAGGAATTGGAGGAAAATACTAGCATAAAATTTTGCAAAAATTCAGCTGGTCTGTACATACAAAAATGTAAAATTTTTCACAATTTCAATTTTAGCTTATGGGCCCAAATTAAAGACTGTTCTTTCTTTATGTACTGATGATGGAGATTGTCAGGGAATTAAATAAAAGAAATTGAGGAAATCAAATTAAACAAAAATTTTGGAAAAGTCAACAAGCTAGCATATGCAAAAAAAAAAGTCAATTTTTCAAAGTTTCAGTTTTAGTTTTAGGGCCCTAAATTAGATTAGTCTTCCTTTTATTCTCTGATAATGGAGATTAAGCCAGAATGAAATAAAAAGGAATCAGAGGAAATCAAATTAACCAAAAATTTTGCAAAGATTCAGCAGGTCAGCATATGCTAAAAATGTCAAATTTTTACACTGTTTAATTTTTGGTTCTTATGGCCCCAAAATAGATTGGTCTTCTTTATATACTCTGATAATAACAATTTATTCATAAAATGAAATAAAAGGAATTGGAGGAAATCAAAACTAGGAAAAATTGTGTAAAATTTTTCCGTTTCAATTTTACTTTCTATCACCCAAAATTAAAGATTAGTATTCTTTATGTACCTTTATGATGAAGATAAAGTCAGACAATGAAATAAGAAGGAATTGATGAAATCAAAATTAGCCCAAATTTTGTCAAAATTCAGCGGGCCTGTTTATGTAAAAAAATTCAAGTTTTTCAACGTTTCAGTTTTAAAATCAAAAATTAACCAAAAATTTTCCAAAAATTCGCAGGTCAGAGTATCCTAAAACGCCAAAAATTTTTCATGTTTCCATTTTTAGTTCTCTATAGACCCAAATTAAGGATTGGTCTTTTTTGTACTTTGATGATAGAGATTTACTCTGATGATGGGGATTTAGTTAAAGAGTGAAATAAAATGAACTGGAGAAAATCACAATTACTAAAAAAAGGTGTAAAATTCTGCAGGTCCTGAATGCAAAAAATTTCAAGTTTTTCGGTGTTACAATTTAGTTGTTTATGGACCTACATAAAAGACTAATCTTTTAATTTAGGGCCTTGGAGGACTAAACTGAAACATTAAAAAAATATGACATTTTTTCCATATGCAGACCTGCTGAATCTTTGCAAAATTTTTGGGATAATTTTGGTTGCCTCCAGTTCCGTTTTATTTCATTCTATCACTAAATCTTCATCATTAGAGTACATGAAGAACAATAATATTTAATTTGGGGCCATAGAAACTAAAACTGAAATGTTGAAAAATTTGACATTTTTTCCATATGTGGACCTGCAAAATTTGGACAGAATTTCTTGTGAAATTTGATTTCCTAAAATTTCTGTTTACTTCACTCTACGGTTGAGTTTTAATCATCAACATTCATAAACAATAATAATCTCCATTTTGGGGACATAGAGAACTAAAATTGAAAAATTGAAAAATTTTACTTTTTCCACTCAGACCAGAATTTGGAGAGAATTTCTGATGAAATTTGATTTCCTCTGATTTCTTTTCATTTCATTCTATGGCCAAGTTCTCATCACCAGCGTCCATAAACAATACTAATCTTCATTTTGGGGACAGAGAACTAGAATTAAAATGTTGAAAAATTTGACATTTTTTCCTTATGCTGACTGGCAAAATTTGGACATAATTTCTGGTGAAATTTGACTTCCTCTAATTTCTTTTTTTTTTTTTATTTCACTCTATGGCCAAGTCTTCATCATCAGCGTCCATAAACAAAACTAATCTTCATCTTTAGAATATAGAGAACTAAAATTGAAAAGTTGAAAAATTAGACATTTTTTCCATATGCAGACCTGCAGAATTTGGACAGAATTTCTGGTGAAATTTGATTTCCTTCAATTTCTTTTTATTTCACTCTATGGCCGATTCTTCACATCAGCGTCCATAAACAACACTGCTCTTCATTTTAGGGACACAGAAAACTAAAACTGAAACGTTGAAAAAACTGACATTTCTTCCATATGCAGACCTGCAGAATTTGGACAGAATTTCTGGTGAAATTTGATTTCCTCTAATTTCTTTTTATTTCACTCTGTGGACGAGTCTTCATCATCAGCGTCCACAAACAACACTCATCTCGATTTTGGGGGCATAGAGAAGTAAAACAAACATTAAAAAATTTAACATTTTTTCATATGCGGACCTGTGGAAATTCTACAGAATTCTTGCTAATTTGGATTTCCTCCAATTTCTTTTTATTTCATTCTATGACTAAATCTCCATCATAAGAGCACATAAAGAAGACTAACCTTTAATTCTGGACCATAGAGAACTAAAATTGAAACATTAAATAACATTTTTTGCATATGCGAGCCTGCTGAATTTTTACAAAATTTTTTGGCTAATTTTGATTTCCTCCAATTCCTTTTTACTTAATTCTATGACTAAATCTCTATCATGTGGTTCCAATGGTTATGATAAGTGCTTTGTCTTGTTTCACGAAGTTTTAACATTTATGTTGTAGACTGAAGTTATTTTTGTATTCATGACCTACCAATGTTTTTTTTTCTTTTCAGGTATGTATTGTGGACTCTCTTGGCTGAATATGTTCTTTACATCATTCTTTAACATTTGGGTAAGGACTTCTGTTAAGTGATACAGCATTATAAATGTACACTATATGTGAGTTTGCATCCATTGCACCATAATGGAAGGTAGAATAGAGGCTAGTTTTGAATTCCTTGGGGAATTCACGTCTGCCTCTTAAGGCAAAGGGTCATTGCATACATCACAGAAGTCTGTTTACTGAGGAATGTGGTGGCAGTAAATGGTAAAAACATGGAAATTACTGCTCTAGGAAGTGCAATGGTTTGTGATACAGATATGATGTTCTACGAGGCAGAGGAGCACCTAGTGGAGGGTTGCTTTGTAAATGGAGGCTGAGACTCTTCGGTTGAGTCCAGTGGCAACAGTCTTTCATGCTTTTTGATGTCGGGAAAGGAAAATAATAGTGTTTTCGTTGCTTTGTGTGCCTTTAAGTCACGAAGAAAAATAAAATACTAAGTCTTGAGCTTTTGGGTGTTCTTGAATGTGGTATTGAGTGGTATAAATGTATGATAGTTGACTTATTTAAAGAGAGAAAGCTGAATGTTTTGCCACTTAGTGAGACAGAAGTAACGGGTTATTGTGTTTAGGAATGGGAAGGAATGAAACTGATTTTGTTTGTGGTAGCTGAAAGCTGTAGAGCTAGAGAGGGGTACTTCTTAAAGTATTATTTCAAGGATTGCAGAGAGGGGTGGCCGGGGAATAGATGGTGTTGTCAGTACATATGGAGTTGCTGGAATACATAAGAATGGAGAGTGTTTTGCAGAAACGGTCCCGGAAATGGTCTTGAATGTTAGAAATATATGATTCCTGAAGAATGCTGGTATTAGATTTACATTAATAAAGAGTATGTGAGTGTAATGGTAAAAAGACTGGTATCCAGAGTTTTATGTGATCATTAATATGTTGAACCAAATGTTGTTTACGAATTGGTGAATTTATGTCTTTATGTAATTGTAAAAAGTGATTTTCATAAAAAGGAAGTTATATAAGACAACATAAGGAGAATGACTGTACAAGGTGTGTGAATTAAAAATGCAAGGCTGGTCAGTGAGTATAGGGAAAAGTGTGGTAATGGGCACACGAGGGTTTTGTATTGGGAAAAAAAAAGAGGTTACTAGGGTTGCAATGAATGACAAGAGAGAGGATAATGTACAGGTTGAGAGGAAGATTGTGTCATCAGAGAGAGAGAGAGAGAGAGAGAGAGAGAGAGAGAGAGAGAGAGAGAGAGAGAGAGAGAGAGAGAGAGAGAGAGAGAGAGAGAGAGAGAGAGAGAGAGAGAGAGAGAGAGAGAGAGAGAGAGAGAGAGAGAGAGAGAGAGAGAGAGAGAGAGAGAGAGAGAGAGAGAGAGAGAGAGAGAGAGAGAGATGGTAAGTAATGCAGTTATAGGGAACAATATGGTGCAAGATCGTTAGGGAGAATAAAAAGTAACATTAACCTTTCAGAGAGAAAGATTAATGTTGATGAACAGGTGGATTACAAGCAAAAGATGCAATGGAGTGGTGTCTTTCTGACTTGGGACGACCTTTGGACGTGGTGAGAGGGTTTTGAACCCCAGGAATTTGTTCCTGGGTTTCCAGTCCATGAGTTCCATATATCATTATATATTTCTTTGGATTAATTTATGTGGAATTTCCACTTTTGCTATAATTTATTGGACCTGATAAATAGAAAAAGATATCACAGCTCGGACTAAATAGAGGAACTGTGGTAGGAACCATAAACTACCCGATAATGTTTGGACCCGAGAGACATCAGATTGATAGCTCAAAGGTTGAACTATTCTGCAGGGCTGGGCCACGGATTAGAGGGGGTCTGGTTCTGGGGATAGGTTTCTCAGCATTCTATCCAGTTTGCCCATAATATGATTATGGTGGGGACGATTACAGAAACAAAAAAGAAAATATCGGCATTAAAATGAGAAAATTTTCTATTGAATGCGACATTCAACTTCTGAAATGTCATGCAGACATAAAAGACCAGATATGGTTGATAGAAACCACAACAAAAATCAATCTGAAAGTTACTTCACTATAAAACACATTGATAATATAAAGGTACATATATAAAAACATGACAGTATGAAAAGAGTAAATTTTCTACTAATTTTTATTTCCTCCAATTCCTTTTTATTTCCTTCTATGACTAAATCTCCATCACCAGAGTACATACAGAAGACTAATCTTTAATTTGGGGCAATAGAGAACTCATATTGAAAAGTTGAAAAATTTTACTTTTTTTTTTTTTTTTTTGCATATGCGGTCCTGCAGAATTTCTACAGAATTTTTAAATAATTTTGATTTCCACCAATTCCTTTTATTTCACTCTACTGTACAACTAAATCACCATCATCAGAGTACATACAGAACACTAATCTTTAATTTGAGGCCATAGAGAATTAAAACTGAAACGTTAAAAACTTAATGTTTTTTGCTTATACGGACCTGCAGAATTTCTACAGAATCTTTTGCTATTTTTGATTTCCTCCAATTCCTTGCTGTTTCATTCTATGACTAAATCTCCATCATCAGAGTACATAAGGAAGACTAATCTTTCATTTGGGGCCACAGAGAACTAAAAATTGAAACTTTTGACATTTTTTGCACATGAGGACCTACAGAATTTTTGTTATAAATCTTATTTCTTCCAATTCCTTTTTATTTCATTCTATGACTAAATCTCCATCATCAGAGTACATAAAGATGACTAATCTTTAGTTTGGGACCATAGAGAACTAAAATTGAAACATTGAAAAACTTAACACAGGGAGAGAGAGAGAGAGAGAGAGAGAGAGAGAGAGAGAGAGAGAGAGAGAGAGAGAGAGAGAGAGAGAGAGAGAGAGAGAGAGAGAGAGAGACCACCCCAGAATGAGGTTTACAATTTGTATTTGTATTACTGTAAACATTTTATAGATATTTTGCTGTGTTTACATGAGAGAGAGAGAGAGAGAGAGAGAGAGAGAGAGAGAGAGAGAGAGAGAGAGAGAGAGAGAGAGAGAGAGAGAGAGAGAGCGCTAACAAGTTTACAATTGGTATTAAAGATTTAATTAATTTGTATTCCAGTGTCGCCCACTTTTTCGTGGGGATAGGTTCCAGAACCCACAGCAGAAATGCAGAATCCCCTCTAAAAATGCTTATAACTGCCAAATACCCTGTACCCCTTAAACTGATACACTGATAACATTCTATTTTAAAAGCTCACTGCCTAATTTTGTAGTTCAAACAAAAATATACCTTAAATTATCATACTAAAACAAATATCAATTCAAACAAAAATACACCCCCAAAACATCATCCCAAAACACCCTAAGTCATCTTAGATTAGTAGCTTTCACAATTGTTACTCTTATGTATATACACCCACTAAAATGCTTATAACAATGCTCTACTAATTTTAAAGTATTAATATTATTGTAAACACAGAAATATCTATAAAATTTTCAATACAAATTAAATGAATCTATTAATACAAATTAAATAAATGTCTTACAGAATGTTTGACAACTAGCCAAGTTACCCCTGTATACATTAGCATATCTCATATACTGTATAGTATTGAAGTCGTCCCATTTTCTTTATATATTGGTAAAAACAATGAAAATTATCACTAATTCACTTTTTCCTAGAGCAACACTGTTTATTCACTAATTACTGTATTTTTTCATATTGTGTTCATGACTAATTACAGATTTTATGATAAAAACAATTTACAGTATACTTACACTGTAGTAATGTTATCTACAAAATCAGCGAATTAGCGAGAAGTCCCCCTGTGGAAAAATGAATAACATTCCACAAAAATCCGCAACAAAATGAAGCGCGAAAAAGTGAAGTGTGAAAAAGCAGGATAGCACTGTAAACATTTTATAGATATTTTGCTGTGTTTACATTAAATATTAACATTCCAAAATTAGTAAATAATTTTTTTATCATAATGTATTTAGTCATGAAATAAGAGAAAATACAGTAATTAGTGAATACTGCTCAATGAAAATTTCGTGAATTGGTGAAAGTTCCCGAGTAACAGTGAAAGATATGTTCCATGAAAATCCGAGGCAAAGTGAAGCGTAAAAAAGTGAAGCCCAACAAAGTGGGGGTCCAATGTACTTTCTTAACACCTTCTCCATTGCATGATGGATGAATAAAAGAAAGTATTTTATTTTTATTTATGAAATTACATTGAAAATAAGCTAGTTTTTAACAAGACAACTGTAACACAACTCATAATAAATGTGTTAGTTGCGGCAACTAACATCGGCAAACCAGCTGTTTGTTGATTCTATTATGTCAATATTTGCTGTTGTTTATTCCAGTGTTTTCCATGCAGTAGCACGTGGTTGTTAATCGTAAGAAATAGTAATGAATTCTTACATAAGCTACAAATTTGATAAGTCTGGTTGAATATATAATGAACTATTGTTCACAAGCCTATTAATTGGTTAAAAGCTAACTTACATAAGCCTTACTGGTGAACTCTATCGAAAATGAGACAGGCACAGGAAGCCTAGCCTAGTATATCCTGCATATTATGCACATCTACATGTAATCTAACGAAATACATCTCTCACTACAGATGATAAGTTGACTCCTGAGATTCGTGGGAGATAGGGACCACAACCCCAAGCAAATAGCTAAAATCTGCAAAAACTTGACAGCCTCTAAAAACACTTATAACAGCCTATTTTGACAGTGCAAACACCAAAAAACACAAAAAATGCTTTTACCTGCCTATTTTAATAGTTTCATCATGAAAAATGTATTCAGTCATGAAAATATGAAAATACAGTAATTATGAATATTTCTCAATGAAAAATTCTGCGAATAGGTGAATTTTCTGCAAGCAATGAGGATATACATCCCACAAAAAAATCCGGGAATAGCTGAAGCCTTGAATCCAGAACGGCGAATAGGTGGGGGTCGATTGTATGTAATGAAATCATGTTTTGGGATATTTTAAGGATTGCATGATACACGAGATCAGATGATACATTATATACGCAAATTACGGTTCTTTTTTATGCTGTGTATTTTTTTAGTTTTACGGAATGTTATTATAGAAATGAAATATGCTTGTGAATTTAGGAGTAACCTTCAGTTCTGAAATCAGAATAAGTCCAAAAACCAAAACACTACTTGCCCCGAAGGTTTTGGATGAGGGATTGTAAAGGTAAATATACTGTATGGTAAATCATTTTTATCACAAAAATCTGTATTTAGTCACGAACACAATATGAAAAATACAGTAATTAGCGAATACACAGCATTGTTTTATGAAAAAAAAAAAAAAAAAAAAAAAGTGAATTAGTGATAATTTTAGAGATACAGCCCATAGTAAAATTCGTGAATTGGTGAAAGTTCCTGCATAAAAGTGAAAGATATGTTCTACAAAAATTCATGAAAAAATGAAGTGTGAAAAAGTGAAGCTTATAAAAAGTGAGGTCCACCATATTTTTTATATATATATATATATATATATATATATATATATATATATATATATATATATATATATATATATATATATATATATATATATGTATATATATATATATATATATATATATATATATATATATATATATATATATATATATATTATATACACACACACATATATATTATATTATATATATATATATATATATATATATATATATATATATATATATATATAGTAGAACCTCAGTCCTCGGCGTTAATTGTTCCAGAAGAAGTGTCGAGATTCGATTTTGTCGAATTCTGAGGTAATTTCTCCCATAAGAAATAACTGAAAATGGATTAATCCATTCCTGACCACCAGTCATTACCCCAACCTTGGCTTTTTTTACGAAACTTTACACAAATTACAATTAAATAAGTTCAGAGTTGAATAACTTACCATATCAGAAGCACTTTTAACATTTTAAATGCATACTGTATCAAAAATTGGCCTATGACCAATGCGCCGTATTACCGATGATAGACCAAGCGCCATAGGCTAGGCTAGGTAGTCTATAGGTACTACCAGAATGTACTGCAACAGGTACACACGAAAACTGCTGTTAATAATGATAACATTGAAAAGCAAGCCAGATTATCACATTAAATTAATAATACAGTATTTATAAGCCAAATTACTGTATGTCTGTTATCATAAAAATTAAGAAAAATTTCCTAAATTACATGAACTTGGCAGCTTGTGGCATGAGCAGATGTAAACAAACCACAAGCGCCACCCTGGTGGTGTATCGCAGTACTAATTACCATAAAGATGTTTTACAGTGATTTTGTACACTATTCAGTAGACTCTTGTATGAAATTTACCATAAATATTGAATGTTTATGTAAATACACGATACACCAAACATGGCTTTCAATAAATTTACATTATAAACTGCCGAATAACATATTCAGGAAATTTTCTTAATTGGATGATAACAGAAGCATGCAGTAAGCTTATAAAAAAATTATTAATTTAATGTGATAATAATCTGTATTGTTTTTCAAACAACAGCAGCATGTGGAAGCTTTAAATGCTTTTAAATAAGCATGGGAAGAAATTCCATCAACAACGCCAACTAGCGGCAGCCGACTGAAACTCTTTTTCTACAAACATCATATGATTCATCGGGTCGGATTCCGGTTTGTTGTTTGAGCTCTGACGCAAAATTTACCCACCATTTCGTGTTGAAATCCGATTATGTCGAGTTCTAGTACAGTCGAGGACCGGGGTTCTACTGTGTATATATATATATATATATATATATATATATATATATATATATATATATATATATGAATATCTCTTCCTGTAATACCAGTGTAATATGAATATAAGAAGGCCCTTAAACACTATTTAAACGTTGCAACCATATATTTCGGGCACTTGCTTCTGTGCCCTGTTCACTGGTAGAATATGGTCAGATGAAATGTTACAAGGTATATATACAGAGCATATATAGGTGTGGCATTAAGTCTCGATGGTATGCTTGACCGTTCCCTAAGGAGGAGGAGAATAACCAATTCCCTAGTGGTTTTTTGGCCTCATTAACTCCCGTTTGGTGACGATTCTGGAGGTCGCGTTTTATGGGACATCTTCAGGAGCGGTCTGAGGATTAAAGTGTATATGTCGTCCGATTTCAATGTCCTCCTGACAAGTTCATATTGTTGGTTTGATTGATGATAGCAGATTCCAGCATTCATTCTTTTGTAAGGACAGCTACTTCCTCTCTAAGAAAAGATATATATATATCGGCAATCGGGACTATAGTAAATAATGTGTGTTGTCTTTCTTAGAGAGGAAGTTACAACCATATGAAGACCATTTTCCTCTTGGCATAGATAAAACTTTAAAACTTATCAACCTCTGTGTAACTAACAACGTGTTTCTTTCAATGGTAATTTTACAAACAACAATTTGGCTGTAGCATGGGAAGTCCATTATCACCCCTTCTAGCAAACTTGTACATGGAATATTTCGAAACAGAACTTTTGTCATCTATCAAACCCGTATATATGATCTGGCTTAGATACGTAGATGATATCTTTACTTTCTGGGACAATAGCTGGGGAGACTTTAATGAATTTTCAACAGGCTATATTAAGCTAGTTCCGACCATAAAATTTAAAACGGAATGGGAAAAGACTTGAAACTGCCGTTCTAGATGTAACTGATCTTAAGAGAACAGAACAGATATGCATTTACAGTATATAGAAACCCACCTTCGCTGTTTCCTACATTCATTTCTTAAGCTACTGTCGGGGATGGAACTCCGTAAAGATCACAGGGGAGGGTGCAAGTTATTCCTCAGAGGACTTAGGATATGTTCAAATGGGTACCTAGATAAAGAATTCAACACGATCTGCCAACACCTAACTCAGAACTGCTCTATACACCACACTTTATCGAGAGGGCTATTAACAACAGCGAATAAAATATACTATAGAGGTCCACAGCAACAGACAAATAGCCACAACAACAAAATAAAGCCTCCGTATGAACAAAACATCAAAAAGCCACCCGAACAACTCAGGTCTAACAATCCCTTCATTTTCCATTATCCCAAATCCATCGGGTTTGCTCATTAACGTATACTTAAATAACAAAGGGGAAGAAGAAGGAGTTTACAAGATACCGTGTAGCAAATGTACTGACATTTATCGTAGGGGAGACAGGTAGCATCTATCGCTCTGTAAAGAATAACAGAGCACAAAAGAGTAGTACATTACGCCGGAGAGTTCGGGGTTTTCCTACATATCAGAAATACAGGACATGTCATAAACTGGATTCCCAGAGCTGGTTTTCCAAAATGCAGCTGTCTGTACAAAAGAAAGATGCTGGAATCTGCTATCATCAATCAAACCAACAATATGAACTTGTCAGGAGGACATTGGAAATGGAACATGACATCAACGCAAAGTTTAATCTCAGACCGCTCCTGAAGAAGATGCCCCAGGAAACGCGACCTCCCAGAATCGTCAAAATGGGAGTTAATGAGGCCAAAACCACTGGGGAATTCTTTATTCTCCTCCTCATTGTGGTCACCGGCATACCATCGGAGACTTAATGCCACACCTATATATGCTTTGTATATACCC